>NC_141071.1:54178087-54223087 GCF_041138505.1 Cibotium barometz | reverse complement strand
AGGCCCAAACATCCATTTACACACACAATGTATTAAAATTAGTATATTTGACACACCTCGACGTATACAGTACTTATGCTTCTACTTACTTATATAATTGTATATATGATTGACAAATGGAAGAGGTGACTAGCATTGTTTTTGAGCACATGAGAAGCACTCTTTCCTTTGAGGAAAGGGTGAATTTGGTTGCCGAGTTTGAGCGTCGTTATTTTCATGTTCCAAGTTGGTCCGGTTTATGCTGTTAATTGAACGATGTTTTCCAAATTACTATACGATTAGATTCAGATAAATTAGATGAAAATATTACGCTCATGATTATTCAAGAAAATCTGGGCTTGATTGATCGCTATGAAATAGACTATAATGTTCATGGTGATAGAGATCAAGCAAAACAAGTATTTGATGAAGTCATCAAATGTGTCCCAAAGCATAAGCTTCTTCGAAAATAAACATGGTTGTGTTATTATTTAGTAACCATTTGTGGTAGATTGTATAAGTATTTTTTATTGTTTCTTATTATCTCTATGATTGTTATTAATATATAGCTTAATTATGTTTCATGCAAAGAAATGTCATTAACTATCTTGAAGTTGACCTATGACAATAACAAATTGTTGGATACGATCTTCTTTGAGGAGATGCCACAATTGGGCTTTTTGGATATCATTGTAGCCCAAAATGGGAAATTCTTGGCTTTGATGGGTGGGATGATATTAATTTTCATGGGGTTTCTTGCTTCTTGGGAAGCCTCTTGGGAAGCTAATCTTCAGCCAAATTTCCTACTTTTCCACCATAGTGGTAACATGCGACTTTTCTCCTAGTTCCTTGATTGGTCCTTGATGTGCAGAAATAGGTGTGGGGTGGGAAGAACAAGCATTGTGCAGGTAATTTGACTGAATAAAGAGTGGTGTGGGCTGGTGGGAATGGGAAGCACAAGAAATAATGGAAATATGGCACGATATACGATAATGCGTGTTACCAGATCATCCTAGTCGCATTGTCTTTCCTGCCGCATTGGTGAACTACTGGCTAGAATTTCACTCATATATGTGCTACTGGCTGGTTGTGCAAATCCTATCCCTGCCTTGTAAAGTTGTCCAGATTTGAAACATTACACACTAGAGGTTGAGTTAACCTATTACACTAATTTAGAAGAATTTCATGGGGTTTCTTCCTTCTTGGGAAGCCAATCTTCAGCCAAATTTCCTACTTTTCCACCATAGTAGTAACATGTGACTCTACTCCTAGTTCCTTGATTGGTCCTTGATGTGCAGTAGGCTAGATTTGACACTTTACCTTCACTTAGTGAGTTACAAGTAGGCCAGAAGCAAGGTTATACCTAGAGGGCTTGATTTTAATGCAAAATGAGCTACAAGTAGGCCAGATTTGACACTTTACCATCACTTAGTGAGCTACAAGTAGGCCAGAAACAAGTTTACAACTAGGGGGCTTTATTTTGATGCAAAATGTGTAAATTTTGAGAGTTGAATCTTGAGAATTTTATTAGAATAGGCATACCTTTGATGTGTTGGAAGAACTGCGCGTATGTTGAATTTCGATGACTTTGGTATGTGGATATCGTGCCGTTATTCCACAGGGACAAGTTTAGCTGGACATCAATCAAATTGGCTCCTGTTGCTAATTTGAACACCACTCGAGCTGGGGTAAAGAAGGACAGTTGGTGTGGGTGAAGACCAAGAGGAGATGGGGTAAAGAAGGACAACTGGCGTCTATGCACGTATAGTAAAAATAAAAAATAAAAAATCCTAGTCTATTTATAGAACACATTGACTATGCCATGTGGCGTATGGACAATGGAAACATATGGCGAATGTGTATCCACACGTGCAAGTGTAAATTCACTCGTGCGCGACAGCCACACATGTGGCACTCACACGTGTGCGATCGTAGCTCAACATGTGGGTTCCCACGTGTGGGCAATTTCACACGTGTGAGTGGCTCGTGTGAATGTGTGGTGTGGTCACGTGGCATTCGTACCATTGCTACGTGGCCTCACGTGCCTATAAATATCTTGTTAATTAAAAAAAATCCACCTCCAAGCTGCCCGATTCGATCATCTTTCCCTTGCCAATGATTTTCTCCCTGAGCTGCCCTTGCCACCACTGATTTGCCCTTTGCCCCCTGAGCTTCCCTATACCACTGAGCTGCCCTAGCCCCCTGAGCTTCCCCAGCTCCCCTAAGCTTCCTCTGAGCCCCCCTAAGCTTCCCCAGCCCTTTGAGATTTCCAAAACACAAGAAGATTGCCCCAGCTGCCTGCCTTAGAAAGACAGTGCAATAGCGTCAATCTCATGAGACTGGATTGCGACCTTTGCGTTGTCTTTCTAAAGTTCTCTTTGCTCTTGATATTCCCTATGCCATTAAGCTCCCCCAACCCCTTGAGTCTCCCTAGCCCCTTGAGCTACCCCTGAGCCCCCTGAGCTGCCCAGCCCCTGAGATTTCCAAATCAGAAGTTGAAGATTTCCCCACAATAGAAGATTGCCCTAGCTGCCCGCCGCCAAGAAAGACAGTGTGATTTCATCAATCCATCCAAAGTAGATTTCCCGTCTCGCGTTGTCTTTCCAACCTACAGTCTTTGCTCCAAACCTCAGAATTTCTTATTGGTGAATAACCCACCTTCCCTCAGCTACCCGCCCCGTAGAAAGATAGCGCGATACCACCGATTTGTTCATAGTGGATTGCTTATTTTGCGTTGTGTTTCTTACCTAAACTGGCTGCCCCCAAACCTCACAATTTCTTCTTGGTTGTACAAAAGTAAATATTAGATAATTTGGGAAAAATCTCATATTTTGAGAATCAATCACTCCATATATATATATATATATATATATGTATATATATATATATATACATATATATATGTATATATATATATATATATATATATATATATATATATATCTTAAACAGGCCAACTCCAAATTTATCGGAGATTGAAGATCTAGATTCTACTCTTCAAGATCTTTCCAATGATATGTCACATGAGGGGGTTTTGACAAAATTTTGGACAAGTTTACTATGATCCCATTTTTCAAATGGGAATGGGATTTTCCCAAATTATCTAATATGGTCTCAATCCTTAGCTATTGAAAGGTTAGCTTCTAACTTACACTGTGTAGTGTGTAGCATTTCTAGGGGACATTCAAAATCAAGAAGAAATTCATGAAGCAAAAATGGTTGTAGATATAGAGCAAGAAGAAATAATGAGCAGGGATTTTGATGGTGTAGATTTTAAAGCAAGTTTAATTCTTCCAGAGGAAAAGGATGTTTCTATAGAGTATTCAGAGAAAGAGATCCTTCTCCCATGCCTACAATCCTTCCCACTAAAGGACAATAAGAGTTTTGTACTACTAACAGATATCCAGAAGCTATTGAATATAAGGGAGGACTATTGTATTGGTTTAATTGTAGATGGACGTCAAGTTGCATTAGTTTTTTAGATCCAAATGCCATTGATGAATTTTTAGTACTTGATATAGAAGTAGCAAGTGACAATTTCATTGGTGTGCCTAAGGCTATAGAAATATGCATAAGAACGTTTGAAGAACAAGAAGACACTCTTTCCACAGAGGAAGAATTTTCAGCTATTTAAGAGAGCATGGGAGTCTCTAATATGGGAAGGGAGCAACCAAGGATTCCATGCTCAGAAGAAGAGATGCCTCCACAAGGTTCAACCCTCAGCCACTATATTTCAAGGATACCTCCAGGCGTGCTGATCCTTTACCACTCAAAATATTCAGATGATCCACACATTCCATTTATGGTGGCCTTAAAGGTTATGTCAGCATACTTAGGATATGGAAGAATATAGCACAACATAGAAAAGATAATGCTGATAGATAGAGAAGGAGGAAGCTATACGCATTTTTGGATATGCACCAAGGCTGTGGGCATTGAGGGCAAGGTATTTTTTGTGTTACATGGCATATGCAAAGGCTGTTCCCAACTTGAATACCCATTCTCTTGGAGGCTATCAACACCAAAAGTTATTAAGGTATAGAGGCAAATGACCCAAAAAAGATGAGGCTAAAGAGTTATCCAAAGATGAGGGCAAACAACTACCCAAAGAAATCCCCAAAAAGGAGGGGAGTCTCTTTAAGGAAGACAAACAGTTGAAGCAAAAAAGAAGAAGACTTTTTTAAAAGTCTTTTCCTACTTATATTGAGAATAATTTTTATTACAATTTGCATCACTTTGACTTTGTCTCCTTCTCAATCACCATCCTACATAAAGATACACTTTTTTTAGCATGATGAGTGTTTTTAATATATTGATGTTAATAACAATGACTGTTCATGTGTTGTATAAATTAACTTAATTTTTAAGAATTTCATTATATCGTTGCATTTATCTTTGGTAGAATGTGTTGAAAAGATCTCGTAGTGCATTTGTTTTTGTTTTTCTGCCATCATGTCGAGTTGTATGAAAATAGTTGATACGTGCGGCATAGTGTGATTTTTCCATGCCTTGAGTATTCCATGTAGCAAGAGGCCCTTGGTTTCCCACAAAGTATGGGCCATGTGCAAACAAAATATGCTTCACATATAAAAAAACATATTGATAATCACTTTATATCATATTAATTAGTCAATGTATGAATTACATGAAGCAACTAGGTAGAGAAGATTATGTCCTTGTTCTCGCAGGTAGCTACAATTGTTTCCACAAGCGCCTTGATTGCTGTTTCAAAATTCACTTGCGTAATCGCATTTAGTTGTTTGCTTACATAAGAGTTTTATAAAATTATCAAGCTCTATCCAGATCCTCATACACGAAGCTTTGTCATCCTTGGATCACTAGCTTGGTTAGTTGTGTGCTTGCATAGAGATTTTCAACATTTACATACTGCTGTAACTTGTTTGTTTTCATAGTTTGACAAGAACCTCCTAGCTTTAGCTCCTCCCATTGACACATCTGCCAGAACATCACCAGTGGTACCTGATTTCTTGTCATCCTTTTTAAGTTGCACATGTTCACCATGAAAGCCCATGTTAGAGATAAAAATCTCACATTGCTCTAAACATGCATTCGATAGCTCTGATGGCAAAATGGAATGAGCATAATCAAGATGAAGCTTTAATAGCTTATCTAGTATTCTAATTTCTTCATGTAAAGTACAAATGTAAATAACAAATACTGGATAAGCTTTAATAGCTTATCCAGTATTCTAATTTTTTCATGTAAAGTACAAATATGAACTCTCTCTAGCTTTATAGGAAGTATGTGATCCCAATTGGGATCCTCAAGCACAATACTGGTAAGGTGGACTCGAAACCTATATCTTGGACATGGCTTTTAAATTGGTTTTTAGACATTTGAAAAAGTCATTTTCCCTCATTTTCCCCCACAATTTGTACGTTTAAAAAGCCTCAAAACAAAAAAAAGTTACAAGCAACTCATGGTGCACTCATTTTGCCCACCTCTCCCACATCTCTCTCTCTCTCTCTCTCTCTCTCTCTCTCTTGCAAGCTCTCTCTCTTTTGCTTACCCACTCTATCTTTCCATCTCCTCTGTACCCTGAACATGCTGTCGGCCTTGTTGTTTACCTCTCTCTCTCTCTCTCTCTCTCTCTCTCTCTCTCTCTCTCTCTCTTTGTGTGTGTGTGCATGCCTATTGCAAGACCCTTGCTATTGTTTCACTGACACACACACACACACATACACATGGAACTTTCTCCCATCATAGATTCCCAAGCATTTAGAGGCAGATGTAAAATGTATAGGGTTGCAAGTCATGTGTAAAATTTTCTTCCAATGCAATCAAGGATTATTATGCTTAGAGGAAGCAAGAACAATGTACAAGGATGAAGTCTAAAGTACAAGAAGAATAGGAGCACAATGCAAGTCATGGTGCAAACAAGCAGAAGCGTCAAAAAATATGCAACGACGTCATTCATTACTTTAATCAGTGGACCAAGGGTCTAGACGAGAAGGCAAGGTTTGATATATTATTTCAGATTCTCCAACATCATTCCATGAAGGAAATTTCTAGTAGTTTTCCATTATGGAACCAGACAAGTCTAATAGAGGGCATACAAAATACACTTGAAGCAATGAAAGTGCCTAGAAACTCTTAGGAGCTATTTCTTAAAAGGTCTATTCCAATGATTCTTATGAATGGTGCTGGTACAAAATCATCCTCTCTTAACATTGGAAGATGCTTCAAGGTAGTTGAACATACACATACATAATTTCTATGCAGCTAGAGAGCGTTTACAAACCTTTGCTCTGTTGCTGCTGATGCTGATGGTATTTTGTCATTATCTTTATGCCATCGGCAAGCCCATGCAGTGGGAATAATCAATGATGAGGTGAAAGTGCTTGTTTTCAATTTTTGGTTAAGCCATACTCGTGTTTCACCAAATAAAACGGATATATGTCACAAGCGCCTTGGTAGAAAATCTTATGTTTAACATCCGACACACCTTCTTGATTAATCTCAGGTAACAACAAAAACACATGCTCCAACACTTGTGGTGATTTGGTGTGCTTTTATACACATTACATATTCCTTCCGTATAGATTCAGATACTAGATTAGATGTCTCTAATCGGTATACAAACAAATGCCAGATTCTCTACTCTTCTATGATTCTATCATCCTTGTATGTGCGTTGTTTCCTTCTTTTATCATGTTTCTATGTGTATTATGTCTGATTGTCAGATTTTTAGCCAACCAATCTATAGCTCTTGGAATACTTGGGGAGGTTTAGGACTAGAAAATCTAGCAAATAAAAAGAAACCATCCTCCCTCACAAGGCAGGGCATGGTTCTAAACAGTTTTCAACTTGGGGCACCAATAAACAAAACCAAGAAAACTGGTGTAAAACTAGTAAGAGATTGGTGTTAAACTAGTAAGATACCTGATCAAGTTATATACAATTGGCTATAGCAAAAACAAGCTTAACAATCTTTTCACCAGTATCATACCGCTCCCAAACCAATATGATACCAGTTGTGGAATGATAGTTGTATACAATTAACACTAGTGATAGGAGAAAAGACCAGATTCCGGTTAAACACTGCTATCATTCTGGCTTAAGAAAATAGTCTCCTCTAATGTACTCTATATTTAGAAATTTTCTAACCAATATTATATCGGTTAAACACTGGTATGATACCGGGTAAGGAGAACTTGGGGTGGCCATATGATACTTGTGTTTTGTACCGGTATGATACCATTTGGAAAATTAGCTCTATGCAACATTCATTAGATATAAGTTAAAGATCAGCTTTGCTTTAGACAACACTAGTTTTGAAATAATATGATACCGGTGTGCTAAACCAATGAGATACCGGTTGGTGAACTAGCTGCATACACCTAGGAACCTATAACTACAAACCAATTTCAAACCAAATCTTTAACTTGCTACGATGGTTTTGTATTGTAAGTTGAACTATATTTGTTGTTTAAGGAGATGCATCTACAAGCACCAATTCATCAACGAGCTTTCGAGAAATTAAAGCCATACTTTGTGCGCAAGCTTAAGGATTGATACACTTGTTGCTGCATAACACATGTTCAGATGTCATTCTTAAAAGATGCCTTGAACCAGATTAGAGGATCTACTTTTGGGTTGCATGGAAAAGCATGTCAATGTGATTGTGTCATTTGTAATGTGGGTTCTTAGCTAGGTGGGTGCAAGGCTGTAGAGAAGTCGTACAAGAGCATCATAAGCGCATGGGAGTCCATCCTATGTCCCAAAGTTGAAGGTACTATTTTCCATGCTTTGAAGTGTCTAATAGGGAGTTACAATATCTGTGGTCCTCTAAACATAGAAGTTTGTCCAACTAAATCTGCACATGTTGGTCGTCTTGTCACCGTGAAGATCTTTCAGGACGACATAGAATGTGGAACCACTGATGATGGCAAGACAAAGAAGAGGAAAGAGTTAATACATAAGTAAATGTCATGCAAGGCACAGAATCAAATGTTTAAAGATCCTCTTGGAAAGTTTATCAAACATAATTTTGTGTACAGGTGGCAAGCTGAGCAATACAAAGAATGCTTGTCCAATTTTCTCGAAGATATGGTAATATCTATTGTAGTGTAAGATTCCTCCCTCCAGCTTTTGAGATGTAAAGGTGTAAAAACCTCCCCTTCTGTCTCTTGTAATCATTCTCCCCTTAGAAAAATGAAAAAAGATATTGTTTTACCTTGTTTTGGCCTAGAGAGAGAAAATGTCTAGAGAGAGAAAATTCAAAATTGAGATATTTTTATATAAAAATTCTTCTAATGTCTAAGATGAATTCCTCTCAAATAGAAGTTCAAAATTAACTTTCCAATGTGCATTAGGAATTAATTGAATATGTGTATAAGGGACATTATAGCCTAAGGGTCCGCATTTTTAGAAATTTTTCGATTAAGGTCCAAATAAGGTTCCAGAGGGCCAATAGGATTAATCCAAGTGTTGGGATGAGATAAATACAATGAATGAAATAAAAAAGACCAAAAATGAGTAAAGGCTCACATAAGATGAAGAGTTGACTGAATATAAGGTTTATTAGTTAAAAACTAAGGTATATTAGTAAAAAAATGAGATATTTAGGTGAAATGATGCATTTTTGATACCTCAGTAAGGTGGGAAACCAACTTGAGCTAGGTGCCTTCTTTATCATCATTGTTTGGCTTTTTTAATTGAAAAAAATCAAGATATTTTATCTCTCCTATCTCCTAGTGCAAACTGGATCAAAAACAGAGCCAAACTTATCCAAATCTTGTCTAAATTGAGTCAAACTGAAGCTGGAAGGCTCTAGAACCCAGTTGGACTTGGTTAGTGGCCTCCTATAAATAGACCCTCATTCCTTTGTATTTTCATATTGGAGCAATACCATGCTAGTATTATCTCTAAATCAGCATATTTCTATTATCCCTCTAATTTGCCTCTTCTCTTGAGAGCTTTGGAGCTTCTCTCTCCTCCATCCTCTCTTGGAGATTACTCTCTATCTCTTGGTGGCCAAGGACTTGCTTGGGGACTTTACTTCTAGCCAAAGAAACAAGCCCAAATCAAAGGTAAACCTATTTTAATGGTTTTTTTTTCAATTCTCTCAATGATTTTCTTCTTCTCAACCCCTTTAAATCTTGAGAAGCTTTCTAAGCAATGGTTTTTCTTCAAATCAAGCTTTCCCAAAGATTCATAATGTCTATTTAGATTAATGTTAATTTTTATGCTTAATCTTAATGTTTTTCTTTAAAAGGAAATCTCTCTCTTGAAAAGATTAGTCATTCCTATGGCTAAATCCTTGGTAGAAGGATGATTCTTATTCATAATCTCTTTATCTTAAGCCAAACTCTATGCTTGACAAGCTAGAGAAAGAGATTAGTTATTTTCATGATTTTTAATCTAGGAAAAAGAAAGATTAATTCTTTTAATCTTGTTTATGGTATGGAAAAGTCATATAAACTCATCCTAAATTGAAAGGAGGTTATGCTAAAATTTTCAAAAATGAGGAATGATTATTTTAGTATAATCTAGAGAATTAATCATAATTATGGTTATAATTATGCTATGAATGCATAATTCAATTTTAGTTTAAAAGAGAAGTTTCTATCATATTTTCATTACAAGTTTTTAGTTCAATTTAGAAAATTGAACATTTCCAATAATTGCAAAGCTCTGGTAAAATTTCTCAAAAAATAGATAATTCTTATTTTTATGCATAATTTTAAATAATGCTAAAAGAGGAATTCTTATGATATTCTAGATTCAAACATTTAAATGTCAAAAGAAGAATTTTTGACATATTTCAAAATATGAGTATTTTTATTTATTTATCAAAAGTGGAATTCTGAGTATTATCATTTTATGGGAGTAAAATTATGCGAAATAAATTTTATGCAAAAAGAGGAGCTTTGAGTATTATTCAATTGTCAGAAAAATAAAGAAGGTTATGCAAATTTTTTCTAGAATCATTCAATTTATGAGAATTATGAAAATGATTCATTTAAATTAGTATTTATACTGAAAAAAGAAATATGGGTATAATTGATTTTGTAAACACGAATCTTTTATTCAAAAAGAAGAATATTGAGTATATCTTATTTTGAGAAATTTGAGAAAGAATGTGAAAATATTCATCGAGAAAACTGGGATAAATCTTAAATCAGAAAAGGAATTTTGAATACATGTAATCAAAGTATACGTCTAGATTTTGGGAAGGTAGAATCTTGGAGTACTTTCTGAACGGGAAAGGGACTTCCCAGAAAAAGACCAAAAACACGCTTAGTTGAATGAACGCATGACTGATTTATTCCTAGTTTCCTTGGTAAAGGAATCTGGAATCCTTGAGAGGATCAAGGATCTAATTTAATGAAAATTTAGATTTAAACATAGGATGTCCATCTATAGAATCCAATTCATCGATCAAAAGTCTTCCTTAATGAAGCTTAAGGAATGAAAACACAATACGTAAATACTCTTTCTGAGTTTTTACTATAAATTTTTGATAAAGTTTATTTTTCCTTTTTAAACCTTCAATAACAGTCTGATACTTAGATTTAATGGAATCGAGAAAAAGTTACCTTTAACTAAGCCAGGTAATTGGTAGAGACCTAGAAAAGTTATGTCAGTATCAAAAGTAGAGGAACCATATTCTCAAACTGATGTGAATGGATCTGAATGAATGAGATGTGGATCTGAATGGATGTAAATGGATGGGGTGTGATGTGATGTAAATGGGTGTGATGTGATGTAAATAGATGGGGTGTGATGAGATGTGATGTGGATTTGAATGGATGTAATGTGATGTGATGTGATGTGATGTAAATGGATGGGATGTGATGTGGATCTGAATGGATGTAAATGGATGTGATGTGATGTGGATCTGAATGGATGTGATGGTATGTGATGAGGATCTAAATGGATGTGAATAGATGTGATATGATGTGAATGGATGAGAATGGATGTGAATGGATATGTTATGATTTGAATGGATGTGAGTGGATATGGAATGATGTGAATGGATGTGAGTGGATATGGAATGATGTGAATGGATGTAGGACAATGTAAATGGATGTGATTGGATATGGAATGATTTGAATGGATGTGATTGGATATGGAATGATGTGAATGGATGTAGGATGATGTGAATGGATATGTTATGATTTGAATGGATGTGAGTGGATATGGAATGATGTGAATGGATGTGAGTGGATATGGAATGATGTGAATGGATGTAGGACAATGTAAATGGATGTGATTGGATATGGAATGATTTGAATGGATGTGATTGGATATGGAATGATGTGAATGGATATGAATGATGTGAATGGATATTGAATGGATGTGTTTGGATATGGAATGATGTGAATGGATGTAGGATGATGTGAATGGATATGAATGGATGTGGAATGATGCGATGTGAATTAATGTAGAAGAATGTGGAATAATTAGAAATGACGTGGAACGATGTGGAAAGATGGGAGTTCGTTGGAAACTGTATTTGTATATGAAACTTGTTTTTAAAAGACTGTTTTATGTCAAGAATGTTGGGGAATGTTTTTGACTATCTTGTCGATTACGGTCGTTGAGGACCTAAGTGAAAAGGTTGCAAACAGCTGACAGAGAGTCAATAAAGGACGTCTCACGTGGCAAGGTCGGCCGAGGTCTTGACCAGCCTCAGTTCGATTAAAATGGTGAGCTTCCGGTATGGTTGATGAGGGACCAGGGGAGCGGCCTATGAGTGAAGTGCTAGGTGACCTGCGAAGGAGAATAGAGGGTGCTGACCATATGGTGCTTGGGCTTTGTGTTGCCAAGGATACCCACGCGTGTGTTGGGGAAGAAAATGAGTTGGAGTTGTTTTCTGAACACGGGCATGGATCTGGTTGATTGGCCTTGCTGGACGAGTTCATGACCCTTTATATGGATCTTGTTGATTGATCTAGCTGATCTTCAATGGAGAGTCCATCTGGATTTTATGTTATTATATTTCCGGGTACTATGAGAGCTAGGAACTATTGAAAAGGCCCCTGAGTGAGTAGGTGGTGAGCGTTCGGGTTACCAATGATGCCATAGGTACATCGATGAAGGAATGATTGGAAATTGGACTTCAAGCTAGATATTTTGGAGGATTATGATCATTGATACTATGGTTTCATTAAAAGTTTTCTTTAAAGATAGCCGAATTTGTGAAAGGCAATTTCATATAGGGTGCATAAGTGGTATGTCTGAAATGTAATTTGCATGAATTCGGCTAGGGTGCTCGGGAAGTCTTTTCCCTGGTACCCGGGACAAAACATAACCAAATTTCTAAATGGATCCTATCAATATAGTGGTTGGGTGGTTGGCTAACCCCCCATAGAATTGGATAGGGTTAGGCTGAACTGATGGATTCCTAAAATAAAATTCAATTTTGTTTAAGTTACGATAGTTGAAGTAAATCACAGATAATCCTTGTTCTATGAAAAAGAATCAACAATCCTCTTGACGGGAAAAAAAGCGTTGGTCTCTATGATCCAAGTGCAAGTTCCTTCCTTGACCCGGCCATGTGACTTGCGGGTTTGGTCGGAATGAAAAAGGGTAATTTAAGGCTCTTGACTACGTTAGAATAATTTTTTTTCCTGGAGGAATCGCCTATGCCTTCTGGGTGTGAGGGAAGTTTTTCCAGGTTCGGTTTTGAAAGAACCAAGAGATTAGTCTCTTGTCGAGATATTCGTTGGCGAGGCCCTGAGTGGGAGACTCTACCCTATGCAAGAAGTGCTACTTCCACTACTAGCACCCCAAAATCCGTTGCGGAGAGGGGGCCTGGATCTTTCATGTAGACTTTGCTGAGAATTACTCTTTTAAGGAGCAAAATGAGATATAGTCAATGCACTGGTATTCAAGCTAAGTGTCCATATTTATGCATATTACATACTTTTGCATTGCAGGTGACATCCACAAAATGATACACTTTTATATCTCTAATGATGATAAGAAGCATGATATCCATTTTGTGAAACCTTGTTTCATGCTACATTATAATTGGGTATTACCCTTTGGTATTCCCCTACAACATCATTGGGTTTGTTCTGATGGTTCTTCATCTTAAAAGAAAAAGGCCTTTCTACGTGCACTACCATCACAGGGTTGCAAATGACTTGGAATTTCTTTGGCTCTAGTCATGGAAAGGGAGAGCACGACGATGCAAGGGCTATGGTGAAGAGAGCACTAACTCACGAACAACTCAAGACTAATGGTGTTAAGCTCCAATGTGCAGCTTGTTGAGTTTGCAGCAATGTGATGAGCTATGGTGGATCAAATGCAAGAATCAACATGATTAGCAAGTAATTAAAAGATGATTAAGGTAAGATTAGTGCACAAATAATATGATGGTGTAATGTAGGCATGGATACTCAAAAACCAACAAATTCTCATTAGGCCAATGCCTCAATTTATAGCTTTTACATTCACAAGGTGCCAAGCACCCATTTCCACTAATTTCTCCTTGATTTGTGCCACCTCCCCTACATCTGCACCTTTTCCTAGAATCTTTTCACACCCCTATATTGACTCATGCTACCCTTGATTCTCTCATCTAGTAGATTCTTCTCACCTTTTCACTGCTACTACCCACTCAATTACTAACTCCCTTTTACAATCTCTAGCTTGCATTGATAATGAAATTCTTCCAAAGGCAAACTTGTCTTCATGACATACCATAAAGTCTGAATGACCATTATGATCCTACCTCTTTCATCATTTGTCATGGCTGCAATATGCTTTTCCATAGGCACAACTAACCTTTTCCCATGTTCTCTCCATATTTGTTTTGCCTCGTGTTCTTTGGAGCTGCCATGCACACATAGTGCATTCTTTTGTATCGATGAAGACCCTTCTTTTTGCGAAAGGATTCCCCTTTCTTGCAAATGTGCACCATCTACACCTCAAGCGTTCATTGCCCTTGTAATTTGTGATCACATAAACCCAAGGATACGCTGTTTTCCAACCCTCCAAAAACACCATGCTATATTTTTTATTTTCAGCATTCTCTTGTTGGGCAATTGCTAATTGAAGTTTCATCATGACGATCAAGACTTGCATCAATGCTTGCATTTGATGGCAAAGCATGCAACCCAAGCATTTGGTCAAGTTGTTTTTGCTTTTTACTCTTCGGTGGGCGACCAATATGTGCCATTTTGCTTTTTACTCTTCGGTGGGCACACTGTCAAAGAATTCAGCCACCTTCTCAGAATTTAGCCATGTCTAAAATTGAAAGAGAGAGTGACAGTTCATGAGAAAGAGAGAGACTACAAGACATAGAAAGCTATAGAACAACATAAAACTGTAAGCAACCAGCTCTTAATAGTGTTTATGATCACTATTAAGAGGGAGTGACAGTTCACGAGAAAGAGAGAGACTACAAGACATAGAAAGCTATAGAACAACATAAAATCTGTAAGGAACCAGCTCTTAATAGTGTTTATGATCACTATTCCAATCCAAAGTATTAAAAATTTTAGACTACTCCTCAATGAATCCTCTTGATGTGAGGACAAAAGTTCCTAATTACCACAATAACAATGGAAAAGAAACTCAATGTATCAGACAACAATAAAGAAATCTTTACATTCCACATGCAAGTATGTCCTAAAATATAGTGTCAATGGATGTCATGTCTAAAATTGAAAGAGGGAGTGATAGTTCACGAGAACGAGAGGGACTATAGGACATAGAAAGCTATAGAACAACATAAAAATCATAAGCAACAACATAGAAACCATAAGCAACCACCTCTTGAGTCTTAACAGTGTTTATGATCACTATTCCAATCCAGAGTATTAAAAATTTTAGATTACCCTCCAAGAAAAATGGCAGAAACATCTCCTGGAACTCTATTTTTGTTAGTTGTTATGTGGCACAACTCCATCACACACTCAACTCTAGAACTAGCTATACCCTGCACCACATGAATTATAAGCAAAACGAACAAAAAGTTTAGTTAATGAGTGATGGACAATACACCATAATATGTTATTCTCAAGAAACAACCAAAATCTGTGGTATTGACAATGTCAATGTAAGATTCCTCCCTCCGGATTTTGAAATGTGCAGGTGTAAAAACCTCCCCTTCTGATCTTATAATTATTCCCCTCTCTGGAATAAAAGGAAGATCCTGTTTTACCCTATTTTGGTCTAGAGAGAGAAAATGTCTAGAGGGAGATAATTCAAAATTGAGATATTTTTGGATATAAAAATCCTCCTAGTGTCTAAAATGGTTTCCCCTGAAACAGATATTCAAAAAGAAATTTCCAATGTGCAATTGGAATGAATTGAAATCAGGTAAATAGGACCTTAGCCTAAGGGTCCAGATTTTTTGAAATTTTTGAATTAAGGTTCCTATGGACCAATTAGATTAATCCAAATGTAGGAAGGAGATAAAATTAAGAATAAAAGGAAATCCCTCCAAAAATGAGTAAATACTCACATAAGATGAAGAGTTGACTAAGGACAAGGTTTTTTGTTAAAAAAGAAGAGATATTTAGAAGAAATGATGCATTTTTGACAGCTGAGTGTGGGGAAATTTACCTCATGAAGGAGTTGCCTATTTCACATGTGTGGTTGAGTTAAACTCACAAATAATGAGATATTTTTATCTCTCCTCTCTCCTGCTTCAACTAGATCCAAAAAGTAAGCTAATCTGACCTAAAAATGGTCAAAATTTGACCAAATTGATCTGAAAAATTCTAGAATCAGTTTGCTTGGTTAGAGGCTCACTTTTTCCTATAAATGAAGCCTCCTCCTTTGTAAATCATTAATAGTGTTTTATGCACTGTTACTCTACTCCTCCCTAGAGCCAAAAACAATGAATTTATTGATAATTCATTAGTTTTTGACCTTTTCCTCTTCAAAAGAATTGGTGGCCACTCTTATTGCAAACAAGGGTAGATCCCTCAAACCATCAAGCCAAAGGAAAGCTCACAAAAATTCATGTAAGCTAGAAATCCTAATTTTTCTTTATTCCATTTAATGGTTTTCTAATTTTTGTTTTCTATAAAATGAAAAATGATGCTATGCCTTGTTGGAAAGGCTTTCCCCCTCTCTTCATTCTTGAATTCAGCCTTTCTTTATCCTAGATGCGTAGTCAAATTGTTAGAATTAAACTTTTCATATTGTTTCTCTGTAAAAGAGTGGAATTTGATTAGTTTAGAATGCTTTAAACTATTTGGGATAATTTCTAAGTAACTTCAGAATGAAAAAAATTGAAAAATGGTCAGCCATACAAAGGAGGTTATGGTAAAATTTTCTTAAATTTTGTGAAATAAGTTTTATCATTTATTATTCAAAAAGAGTAATCCCCACCGCTTGTGTATTCTAAAAGTGTTATTTTTATTCTATGCATAGAAAAATGCATATTAGAAATATTTTTATAATAAAAGTGTTATTTTCATTAGAATTAATTTCTATACATAGAAAGATGCATATTGGGAATATTTTGATTATAAAAGTGTTACTTTCATCAAAATTGATTTTTATGCATAAATAGATGCATAAAAGAATTTTTTTATTATAAAAGTGTTAGTTTCATAAAAATTAAATTTATACATAAATAGATGCATAAATTATATATATATATATATAAAAGCGTTACTTTTATCAAATTTTGATTTTATGCATAGAAAGATGCATAAAGAAATTAAATTTTTATTTCAAAAGAGTTATTCTCATTAATTTTGATTTTATGCATAGAAAGATGCATAAAGAAATTATTATTTTTTTCAAAAGAGTTACTCTCATCAATTTTGATTTTATGCATAGAAAGATGGATGGATGTGATGAGAATAGAAGTGATGAGAATGAGAGGTAAATAGAGGTGATGAGATGGGATGCGAATCAGATAGATGGGAAAGAATGGATGGATGGATGTGATGAGAATGAGAGGTAAATAGATGTGATGAGATGGGATGCAAATCAGATAGATGGGAATGAATGGATGAATGGATGTGATGAGAATAGAAGTGATGAGACTAAGAGGTAAATAGATGTGATGAGATGGGATGCGAATCAGATAGATGGATTTGATGAGAATAAAAGTGATGAGAATGAAAGGTAAATAGATGTGATGATATGTGATGCGAATCAAATAGATGGGAATGAATGGATGGATGGATGGATGTGATGAGAATAGAAGTGATGAGAATGAAAGGTAAATAGATGTGATGCGAATCAGATAGATGGGAATGAATGGATGGATGGATGGGATGAGAATAGGAGTGACGAGAATGTGAGGTGAATAGATGTGATGACATGTATTACGAATCATATAGATGGGAAAGAATGGATGGATGGATGCGATGAGAATAGGAGTGACATGTATTGTGAATCATATAGATGGGAAAGAATGGATGGATGCGATGAGAATAGGAGTGACGAGAATGTGAGGTGAATAGATGTGATGAGATGTAATGCGAATCAGATAGATGGGAAAGAATGGATGGATGGATGTGATGAGAATAGAAGTGACAAGAATGAAAGGTAAATAGATGTGATGATATGTGATGCGAATCAGATAAATGTGAATGAATAGATGAGATGTGATGTCATGTGAATCAGGATGTAAATGAATTATATAGGATGTGAATGAATGTGATAACATGTGAATCGAGATGTGAATGAACGATAAGGGACGTGAATGAATGTGTTAGCATGTGAATCGGGATGTGAATGAATGAGATGTGATGTGAAATGGATGTGATGTGATGTGTTAGCATGTGAATCGGGATGTGAATGAATGAGATGTGATGTGAAATGGATGTGATAAGATGTGATATAAACTGGTTAGATGTTAATGTATGTGAAGTGATAGATGTATGGGTAGATGCAAGTAGATGTGATTTGATGAGGATAAATGAGGAAATAAGGGTAGATGCAAGTAGATGTGATTTGATGAGGATAAATGAGGAAATAAGTGATGAGATAGAAAAAGATGTGATTAGATGAGAATGGGAATACTTATGAAATGAATGTGGATTGATGTGTGGGTAATGAGTGCATAATGTGGATTGGTGTGGATGGATGTATGGATGATGTGGATTGATGTGGGGGTAATGTGGATTGACGTGTGGATTGATGTGGATGGATGAGTGGATAATGTGGATTGATGTGGATGGATGTATGGATGATGTGGATTGATGTGTGGATAATGTGGATTGACGTATGGATTGATGTGGATGGATGAGTGGATAATGTGGATTGGTGTGGATGGATTGACGTATGGATTGATGTGGATGGATGAGTGGATAATGTGGATTGATGTAGGCCTGCATAAATTGACTCACAATTCCAACAATGTACCTCAAGTCTGTCCTTGTAATGGTCATGTAGATCAAACTACCCACTATGCACCTGTATGTAGTGGATCTGTAGAAAGCTTCGTATTTTGCTCCAATGGCACTGAAATAGGCTTACATCATGTCATACCATACTTGGACAACATGGCCAAGCCATACTGCCTCTGTAATACCAAAATGCCATGAGGTAATCTCACCACCTCTATGCCCTAGAAATACCGTAGCTCACCCAAATCCTTCATCTTAAACTTCTACTTCAAAAGCATCCTGACATCATGTATGTCTGCATCACTATCACCAGTGATAATCAAGTCATCCACATAGATGCCTAATAGCATGATCCCTCTATCTATCTTTTTCACATATAGTGAAAAATATGCATTGGATATTTGAAATCCAATGGTAACAAGATACTCCCCGATCTTGTTTGACCATGCTCTGGGTGCCTGCTTCAAGCCATACAAGGCTTTGGGTAACCTACACACAAAATCTAGATGTGAATCACTCTAATAACCTGGTGGCTGCATCATGTACACTTCTTCTTTCAAATCGCCATGTAAGAAAGCATTCTTTACATCCATTTGATGTAAAGACCAACCCTTCGATGCAGCCATAGTAATGACAGTCTCACGGTTGCCATTCTTGCAACCGGGCTGAATGTCTCCTTATAGTCTATGCCATAAGTCTGTGCATAGCCCTTGGTAACCAATCTTGCCTTGTACCTGCTCACTGAACCATCAGCATTGTGCTTGACTTTATACACCCATTTACATCCAATTTCCTTCTTTTTCTTAGGCAAAGGCACTAACTCCCATGTTGCATTTGCATCCAATGCTGCCATCTCCTCATCCATGGCATCTTCCCATTTCTTAATTCCAATTGCTTGCTCAAAGCAAGTGGGCTCAACCTCCTGTATTTCTTTTACCATGTAATCATAATGATGGGCTGTATATCCATCATATCTGAACCAATCAACAGGGTATCTAACCCTCGTAGACCTCTGTACACCTGGATCACTGCTAGGTGTCCTCAAAACAGCCTTGGTTCTCCTTACACCAGGAGTAACCACACACGGAATGCCAAGCTCCTCATTAAGGCTCTGCTCAGAGCCACTAGATTCACCATCCACATATGAGTGACTTGCTGATAGATCAGGCACAAAAGGTTGATCTACCTTTTCCTTCCCTTTCTGTGATACGTGTACTGCCTGACCATGGGCTAACATTGGATCCACTGCTCAAGGACTCCCAGGTCCACTCAACACCTGTGGTTTGCTACTCTACATGTGGTGCAACATCATCACTTCTTACAACTGCATCTTCTATTGCCTTCACTATTGGTGTACTTATCTCATCGAAGACAACATTTATCCTTACTCGCATCTCACGAGTGGTAGGGTTATAACATCTATAACCTTTTTGCTCCATAGCATAACCAATGAAGATGCGATTCTCTACCTTTGGATCCAACTTTGTTTTCACTTCATTAGGAACATGTACATATGCAATACACCCAAACACACATTTGGTCTTATGCCTATAAACTTCTGTTCAGGAGTCATACCATGAACAACTGCATTGGGTGTCCTATTCATAATGTACACAGCAGTTGCAACTGCTTCTGCCCAAAAGAATGTGGCATATTCTTTTCAGCCATCAAGGCACCTGCCACTTCTGCAATGTGCCTATTTTTCCTTTCTACAACACCATTCTGTTGCGAAATGCACGTAAATTGCCTCTTGATTCCTTGCTTTCTCAAGAAATCATTGAAGTCATTGGAGAAATATTCTCCCCCACCATTTGATCTTAGGCATTTTATTTGCATGCGTTTTTCCTTCTCGACCAAGGTTTTAAATATCTGAAAGTGAGCAAACACTCGCTTTTCTTCTTCATGAAATAAACCCACACTTTCCTAGTGTGGTCATTAATGAATGTAACATAGTACACCTGCAACCTGCAATTGTTGTTTGTAGTCTTGGTCGGCGGTCCTCAAACATCTGAATGTATGACATCCAATGTCCTTGCACTGACATGCTTTTCATGTGGGAAATCATGTTTTGCCTACTTACCAAGTTGGCATGCTTCACATACCTTATGCATGCCATCAATCTTAAACTTTGGCAAACCTGCAACAATATTTTGGGCCTGCATAGACTTCAATCATTGTACATTCACATGACCAATGTACTTGTGCCATATGTCAATATCTGCAATGACACATGTTCCACGCGCAAACATGGCTCCTTATCTCAGGTATGTTCACATCCAAAGTAAACATCCTGCCATTTCTATTACTCTTTGTTGTAACCAAGCGACACTTAATTTTGAAGTCTTCCACAAAACATCCTTGAGGATTAAACCTCACTTGCAGACCTTGCTCAACCATAATTCTTTGTAATATTCGGAACATGAAGTACATCAACCAAGTACTTCATTTTTCCATCCTGCATAGACAATGGCACTTTACCAACATGCGCAATGGGATGCGCAGTATCATCACTTGTTTCTACATAACTTGGTTTTTCCATTTTCTGCATATCTCTAAACCACTCAGCATGACTGGTCATGTGGTTAGTGTTGAGATTCAAGCTCGATGTTAGCTTATGCCAGTTGCACTATGTGCTGGCATGTTAGGTGGTAACATGTGTGAGACATAAATGACCGCATCCAGCTGGTCATAGTGTGTGGACATAAATGACCGCATCCAGCTGGTCATAGTGTGTGGACATTAGCTAGGGTTAGCAGTGTGTGGACACAACACATGTAGTGTGTTGTAGATTATGGATTATGGCTTTATGTATTGTGTGAGAAGTGGGAGATGGCTTCCCTTTATGGTTAGGGTTTGCTCCTGTGTGTGTGTCTCCTCTCCCTCTACCTGTTTTTCATCATGATATCAGAGCCTGGTGCTCTCTATTAGGGTTTATGAGTGAGTGAGAGAAGAGGGAGAAGAAGCTATGAAGAAAACCTGTGAAGCTTGCCATTGATGCTGTGAAGCTGTGAAGCTTGGAGCACACTGATTTTCATCAAATCTGAGAGCTTGGCCTACCGAGTAAGGACTACTAAACATCCTTAAGTGGATTGCAGGTGCAAAAACACAAACAACACCAGATTTGAGAAAAGAGAAATTTCTGTTTTGCAAGCTCTCCATTGAAGCTTGAGTGTGGTGAATGTATGATGCAAATAGTTACAAATCTGACAAAGAATCATGTATCTGGAAAAGGGGAATGTATTGGCAACTCATGTGCAAGCCCTACATTGAATTTGGAGCAAAGTTGATGCATTTATGTGAGTGGAAAATCATTGGTTTGAAGCCTTCACGACGAAAACAGAGAAAAAGGGTCCATTGTGGATGAAATTAAAGCTAGTTTTATGCAAAAATCACTACATTGATAGATTGGGCAGATAACCCGCTCCGGAATTTGTCCTCTGGGTTGTACCAGCTTGTTAAATGACCATCCTTGTCACAAATATCATAATGAACCTTCTTGCTACCTGACTCCTACTTGACCCCCATTTCCTTCAACTTCTTCTCCACCATCTTCTGAACTACACTCCCCTTGGACTTTTCTTTACCCTTCTTCTTATGCTTCCTCTTCTTATCTCCTTTATCTGAACCAGAATCTGAGTTTGAATCAGAATCAAAATCTAAACTGCTACTTGCTTTTGAATCGGAATCGGAATCTGTATCTGAATTAAAACCATCATCACTGCTGTCATCCAAATATTTCTTCTTCTTCTTCTTCTCCTTCTTTCTCTTCCTTTTCACCCTAGAACACTTCTTTGAGGAACTCGGATTTATTACTCCAAACCTCTTCTCTGATCTTGTTGCAGTATCCACCAAAGCATCAAAACCAACTCCGACATCTACTCCTGCTACTACTGCATTCCGCAATTCTTTCCTCAACCCCTGCATGTAATATCCAGCCAACATTTCATTTGTAGGCCTCTCTGCATTTGTAAGCCTCTTCAAATACTGATTAAACTTCTGAGTGTAATCCTCCACAAACATTTTCCTCTGCTTAGTCTCTTTGATTTTTGTAAGCACATCATTCGGAGTTTTCTCCTTCCGAAATCTATTCAAAAATGCATTTCTCAAATCTACATAGTCTGCAAAATACCCTACATTGAAATTATTCAACCACTGCATGGCTTTTCCCTCAAGTGTCGCTTGGAATTATCGCATCTTGGCTTGCGCGTCATACACTCCGTCAAATCCTCTGGCCTGCCACCTTGTCTCGAATTGAACTACGTGGCAATCGGGGTCTTGTTTAGACTTCCCGGAATAGGTCCCGAACTTGACGCGTAAGCAAATATTGTGGAGAAATATTTACTAGCACATCCACTCGTGTTATGTATCATGTTGGCCAAGGTACGGGAGGCGGCCCTGGACCATGTGCAAATGCACCGTAGGAGGCAGTTGATGAGATTCGGGGGTGGGAAAACCCACGGATCTTCCTCGGATCATAGCTTGGTAGGGCTGGTAGAGTCATCATTGAGGATGAGCAGCTAGATACACTTGCACATATGGGCATGTTCATATGTGGGTGGACAGATCACACAGTCAGGCTCGGTGGAAGGGCCATCCACAGGTTCAGGTGTAGGTCCTAGCCGAAAGAGGGCTAGAGTAGATGATGGACAG
Organism: Cibotium barometz; assembly: GCF_041138505.1. Classification (NCBI taxonomy): domain Eukaryota; kingdom Viridiplantae; phylum Streptophyta; class Polypodiopsida; order Cyatheales; family Cibotiaceae; genus Cibotium; species Cibotium barometz. Next base: position 54,200,162 of record NC_141071.1, on the reverse strand, counting down.
TCTCATGTGAAGGATATTTCATGTGGTAGTGCACGAGGAAACCATCAGGCCACTCTATGTGGTACATTGAACCAATCCTCGTGGGTGAAGGAGAGGCAGCGGAAGGCAGAGATAGAGATAGAGTGCACTCTCATTGAGTGCAATATCTCTTTCAATGTCCTTTGCACAAATCAGTGGAAGAGAATGATTAAAGCTGTCTCCGATATAGGTCCATGTGAGAACTGGAATGGATTAGACTACTAGAAGATGCAAACAACCATGGTAGAGGATGAGAAACAATGCATAGAGAATGCATTAGAGCCAATAATATCATCTTGGAAGAAGCATGGTTGTGGTATCATTTCAGATGGATGGAGTGATGTGTGGAGACATGTATCATCAACATCTTTGTTTCTAGTTCATGGACACATATTACTTGTGTACAGTGGATGCAGAGTGGATGCAGGCAAGGTAGGGGAGAGGATCATTGTAGCATTCATCTTCGAGCACATCAGGCAGGCTATTACCAATATTGGCCCAAAGAATGTGGTGTAGGTCATTACGGACAATGCGTCCACCAACTGCAAGAGCATGGGAGAGATGATTGAGGCAGAGTTCCCATCCGTTATGTGGAATCCATGTGCTGCACACTGCATGGACCTCATGATGGAGGACATAGGGAAGCTTCGATGGGTGAACCGATTGTCGACGACGATGAGGCCGTACACATCACTACCTTCTTCAGGAAGAAACACCAAGCATTATCTATATTCCGATCCCACTCACACTTGGACATGGTGCTGCCATCCAAGACCCAATTTGCCTATATGTATCTTGTGCTTAGCAAGCTACATGAGGTACAGGATGCACTTCGAGCCTCAGTGGTATCACTAGCATGGAGAGAGAGGTGTGATTTGACTAGCGATACCACTCGATACATCCAATGCAAAGTGTTGGATGAGTCCTTTTGGTTTGATATTGAGGGCTTAGCAAAGCTCCTCAAACCCATGTATGTCTTCATCCGATTTAGCGGCATGGAGGGCTCTACATTGGGGATCCTCTATCATCATTTTCATCAGATGAGAGAGATGATGTCATTAGTCACCTCGTCGCTGACTATCACTCCTACCAGGTATATCCAATGTGAGATCCCACTGCCCCCTCTGCGCACCAGATTCCCGGATGGTAGCAGCGGAAGTAGATTCCTCTTGCTCAGGGCAAGGTTTCTCACTCGGGGCCTCGCCCTCGAATGTCCGGGCACGAGACTAAGCTGGTGGTCATTCCAAAAACTGAAACCGGGAAAATTTTCCATGCTCGGAAAGCGGGGACGATTCCACCATTTTTTTTCCTTAACGAATTTTTCTAACGAGGTCAAGATACTAAACTAACCTTCATCTGATTAAATCGGATAGAAGGGAATCTATTACAGACTTAACTTGAATGAATCAATGCTTTTTTCCTAATTGAATCAGGCACAGCCATTGATCATTTCATTAGAGAAGTCTTCAAGCTTAATTAACTACTCGAGTTCTACGCGTAATCCTATTAATCAATTTTATTAGTTAAAACTCTACTAATTCCAGCCTAACCCCATCCGTCCCATGGGTTAGCCACCACCCAACCCACTGGAATAGTAGAAACAGATAAGTACTTACCCACCCATAATTGAAAGCCTTTCTTAACTTTTGCTTTAGAATACAGATACTCACACACTCCTCTTTAAACTTTAATTTATAAAACAATCCATTGACAAACAATAATTGGTTATAGATGTCATAACTCAAAATTTCCATTCAATCCTTGTTTCTCACAAAATAGAATCCCTCTGGACTCTTCGTTGAGACTAGCGGGTCAGCAAAACAACGAGATCCAGTAAATAACAGATTACAATAATTTTCTTGTCATCATCCATACATACATCTTCCACGACATACGCATGGGTGTCCTAAGCACCGCAAGCCCGTGCATCGCTTGGTCAGAACCCTCCAGGATTCTCCTTAGGTGTCCTGGCACTTCACTCAGGGACCGCTTCGTCGGCCCTTGCCCATCGTACCGGAAGCACACCATTTTACACAATACCCAGGCTGGGCAAGACCTGGGCAGGTTTTTGCCGCGTGAGCCGCCCTTTGAGCACTCCTCGCCAGCTGTTGCAACCGAACTTCCCTTAGAAAGACACATATACCAAATGCTCCCTCCAGCATTTTGGAGTCCTTTAAGAAAACAGGGTTTCTATGCAAGTTTTCAATTTTGATTTTCTTTTGAATACAATGGATATATCTTAATTCCGTATCCCAAGACTTCTAGATCACAGGTCTGGATTCCCAAACAAAATTTCTTGAATACAATGGATATATCTTAATTTCGTATCCCAAGACTTCTAGATCACAGGTCTGGATTCCCAAACAGAATTTCTCGAATTCAGTAATCTTGATCCTCAGATCAAAATCAAAGGTCTCAACTTAGTTTCAGATTCGATAGTGATTTGAGTGTATATTACTGAACTGGTCACATCGTCTATTCTTGAAATGGACAAAGGAGTTATGTCTTGGTCATAGTCTGATTCAGGTTTTTAGACTGGAAAGGTTCTCTCTGAACTATCTTTATCGAAGGGTAATATTTTAATTACTACTTTACTGAATTTCATTCATTGAGTATTTTGCTTAATTAAATTAAAAACTAATCACGAATTCCTATGAGGAATAAATTACTCATTTATCTAAAATTCCAATTTCGATAGTTTTTTTGAATTTTCTCATTACCATCCTAGAGAATATGAAACGGTAAAATTTTCTTTCACATTATATTTACTTAATTCAATTACCCATATTCATGGGATTTAAACAAAGGATTAAATAGAACTCTTATTTTGATGTAAAAATTTCTGTATGCATATATTTATGCATGAAATTCATTTTGATGAAAGTAACACTTTTATAATAAAAAAATTATTCTTTTATGCATCTATTTATGCATAAAAATCCATTTTGATGAAATTAACACTTTTATAATAAAAATATTCTTTAAAAAAAATCTTTTATGGATTAAAATCAATTTTGATGAAAGTAACACTTTTAACAGTGCATAAAACACTATTAAGCTTCTATAAAGGGGGAGGCTTCTATTCATAGGAAAAAGTGAGCTTCTAACCAAGCAAACTGATTCTAAAATTTTCCAGATCAGTTTGGTCAAATTTTGACCATTTTTGGGTAAGTTCAGTTCACTTTTTGGATCTAGTTTTGAATTTGGAGAGAGGAGAGATGAAATATCTAATTTTATTGATTTAAAATTCAAAAGCAATGATGGAAAAAAGGCGCCTACTTCATGAGGGGGAATCCCCACTCTGAGGTGTCGAAAAATTATTTCTTTAGTATTTCCTTTGGTCCTTAGTCCACTCTTCATCTTATGTGAGTATTTACTCATTTTGGGGGGATTTTCTTTATTTCTTCAATTTACCTCCTCCCTACATTTGGATTAATCTTATTGGCCCCTCAGAACCTTAATCTAAAATTTTCAGAAAATCTGGACCCTTAGGATAAGGCCTTTTGAACAGATTATAATTTGTTTCTAATGTACCTTCTAAAATTCTTTTTGAACTTCTATTTTGGGAGAATTTATTTTAATAAGATGAGATATTTTTCCATCCAAAAATTATTTAAAAACTGAATCACCTCTCTCTAGAAGATTTTCTCTCTCTAGGCCAAAACAGGTAGAAACAAGATCTTTTATATTTTTGAAAAGGGATTTGATTTACAGGGGAAGATACTGGACTTCTTGAGAGGCTTGGGGAGGAATCTTACATTCTCTCCCACTTGAAAAATGCGAGATGTCCTAATCTCGCAAACTAGGGGTAATCCCGCAACAGTTCGGCTTCTTTCTCCCAGGTGGCATCTTCAAAAGGATAGAACTTCCATTTGACCAATAATTCTCTCAGAATTTTGTTCTTGAGAACCTTTTCTCGAACATCAAGGATTTCTTCAGGTTGGAGTTCCATCTGCCCTTGGGTTGAAGAAGTTAAGATTTCATCCTCATCAAGCATATGACTCGGGCTTGGTACATACTTTTTAAGAAGGCTGACATGAAATACATTATGTACTTTGAGATGAGGAGGCAGAAGAAGCTCGTAGGCTAAGTCACCTACTTTCTTTGTAATCAGATATGGTCCACAATATCTAGGGAATAACTTCTTGTACTTCCCAAGAGATAGAGAACTTCTTTTAGGGCGTACTCGAATGAAGACCATATCTGCTTCTTCGAATTTTTTGTATGTCCTCTTCTTATCTCTGCATACGGTTTCTGTCTATCTTGGGCAGCTTTTATATCTTTGCGAATTGACTGCATCTGCTGCTCCATGTTGTCAAGCATCTGTCTGGACATCTCAACCCTAATCAATGGGTCGGACCAAGTTAATGGAGTTAAGCAATCTTGTCCATACAGAGCTTTGAAAGGGCTCATCCCAGTACTTCGGTGATAAGAAGCATTGTAGGTGAACTCGACTAGGTGCACATAACTTAGCCACTTCTTGGGTTCCCTGCCACCACAGCATGACCGAAGTATATCTTCGATTACTTGGTTTACCCTTTCTATTTGACCGTCGGTCTCGGGGTGGTAAGCTGTGATGAGATCCAAGAAAGTTCCTAATGCTTCAAAAAATGCAGTCTAGAATCTTGACGTGAATTTGGGGTCTCGATCACTTACTATTCTTCTGGGTAGGCCATGCAATCTGAAGATTTCCTTGAGGAACACTCTGGCCACATCCACTGCAATGTAGGTTTCTTTTACGTAATAAAATCCATATTGATGCATTCCCACTTCATCTGGGGAATGTCTAATGGATATAACTTCCCAGGCATTTTTACTCTCTCGGCCTTGACTTTCTGACATGTCAGACATTCACGTACATGATTAAGTACATCCTTTTTTTGTCAAGGCCAAAAGAAGCTTTTCTTCACAGACATGTAGGTTTTGATGAAACCTGGATGTCCTACAATAAGGCTGTCATGGGCTTCATTCAGAGTTTGACCCTTAGTTCCCTCATCATTGGGAATGCATAGCTTGCGATTATAATACATAATTCCATCATCCAGGCTATACCCTTGAACTCGGTTCAACTCCTGTGGAGTTTTACTTTCTTGCATAAGTAGGGTAGCAATAGGGCCAAAGAATCTATCCTACATGATCTTCTCTCTTGCTTCAATAATCAAAGGATTTGACACTACAGTAATTGCAAGCAAGGAGGCTTTTCTGCTGAGGGCATCTGCTACCACATTTTCTTTGCCTGGGCGGTACTTGATTTCAAAATCAAATTCCTGTAGGGTCTGCATCCACCTTCTTTGGCGCATGTTCAGATCCTTGTGAGTGAATATCCACTTTAAGCTCTGATGATCTGTCATCAAAGTGAATCTTTGACCCAGTAGATAATGTCTCCACAATTTCAGGGCATATACTACTGAAAGTAGTTCGAGGTCGTGGACAGCATAATTCCTCTCATGCGTTCTGAGTTTTCAAGATTTATAGGCCACTGCATGACCTTCCTACATGAGTGCACCTCCCAGGGCAAAACCGTTGGCATCAGTTACTACCTCAAAGGGTAGAGAGAAAAATGGCAACTTCAAAAAATAGGATTGGTTACCAAGGCGGTCTTCAGCTTATCAAAAGCACTCTGGCACCTGGCAGACTATTAAAACGGGGTATTCTTCTTGAGAAGATTAGTCAGGGGGGAAGCTATGAGAGCATACTTTGGTATAAAAATTCTATACCAACCAGTCAACCCAAGAATCCCCTGACTTCTTTCACTGTTTTTGGTTCAGGCCAATCTTTGAGTGCTTAGACTTTTGCGAAATTTGGAGAAATTCCATCTTTGGATACCAAAAAGTCCAAGTATTCAACATGGTCGGCAGAGAAAGTGCATTTGCTATTTTTTGCAAAGAGTTGGTGCTTCCTTAGAATCTCAAGAACTTTTTTGACATGAGCTACATGGTCAGCTACATTCTTTGAGTAAATCAGAATATCATCAAAGAAAACAAGAACAAAATCATCCAAGTATTCTCTGAGAATGTCCTGCATTAGGCGATTGAATGTAGCTGGGGCATTTGTCAATCCAAACGGCATGGCAGTGAATTCATAATGCCCATACCGAGTATTGATGGGGCTATCTTTGGGATATCTTGCTCATTAATCCTGATCTGATAATACCCTGATTTGAGATCTATCTTTGTGAAGATCTGGGCTCCACTTAGCCTGTCCAGAAGCTCATCAATTCTGGGGATAGGATACTTATTCTTAACTGTCAGATTGAGACCTTTGTAGTCCACACAGAGTCTTAGCGTTCCATCTTTCTTTTTCTGAAAGAGAACTGGCACACCCCAAGGTGAAACACTCGGTCTTACAAACCCTTGTTCTAACAATTGTCTAAGCTGTTCCTTGAGTTCGATGGCTTCAGGAACTGACATTTTGTACATGCGCAGGGCTACTGGTTGAGCTTCGGGGGTCAATTCTATCACATGATCTACTTCCCGAATTGGAGGCATCTCTTTAATTATGCTGGGAATAAATCATCACAATCACTTAACCATTCAGGTTCTTTAGCTTTTAACTTTGAGTCTACTGGATTCATTTTGACAACATAAATGAGCTGCTTCTTTCTAAGTCCTTTTTGTAATTTAAAAGCTTTTACTAATTGCAGACTTGGGGATCCTGAAATTCCAATTCCTTGAACTTTATTTCTGTGAAAGTCACGGAAGGAAATGGTTCCATTATGATAGTGAATGTCACCTTGATTTTTGTGGAGCCAATCCATTCCAAGGATCTCGTCGAAAACTCCTAAAGGTATAACTCTGAACTAACAGTCAGTTAAATTCCCATCTAGATTGAACTGAATACGATCAGTCTCAAGGTGAGTGAAAAGAATTTTCCCACTGGCCAATTCAACTTGCATAGGTTTCCTTGATTTCTGTTCTAAGACTAGCTTATGCAAGCATCCTAGGGAAATGAAAGAATGAGTACTGCCTGAATCAATCAAAAGCTTGAAAGGCTTACCCTGATACTCAGCTTTAGTATGGATGACTAAGAATTGGCGATTTGGCCCTTGGTTTTCAATTACAGCATAAATCTATCCTCTTTCCTCTTCCACTACCTCTGCTATTGTGACTGCTCTGGCTGTCTCGCAGTCTGAGGCAGAACTCTTTCTCTTTGGTTGCCCCAGTTCTAGGAAGGAGTTCTGAGGCTACTCTGGACAGAGGCATATGGCTGAGCTGGAGTTCTCCTGGGATTGCCCTGATTTTGACGAGATGGACCCTGATTTGACTGATAGGAAGGGGCTGCTCTGCACTCTCAGTCCTTGACTTCCCTGTCCCCTTGACATGGCAGGAGTCGGGCAGTCTTTCAGCTGGTGACCAAAACCCTGCAGTCTTTCTCACTTCTGAGCTCATCCCTCTGAGTCCTTGAAAGAGGTGGGGCTCCTGAGAAAGTGTTCTATGGGAAGGGTCTTCCTTCACTTCTGAATCTCCCAGTATCCTGATTCTGTTTGGGCCTTGCTGCCTTTTTGGGGGAGGAAAGTTTGAAGTACTTCCCGGGGTTTGGAATCTTTTAAAGTTAGAGGGTGCAGGCTTTGGCGGGACCTTAACAACAAAGGCTTTGGCAAAGTCCTTTGCCTTTCTTATTGCTTCGGCCATTGAGACAGGTTTGGCATTCTTCACTAAGGTGTCCAATGGCTCGTTCATTCCTCGAATGAATCTGGCCATCAGCTGCTCTTCATCCAATTGCGGGGAATATTTGAGGAGAAGGGCAAAGGCTTGATGGTACTCTTTAATTGTCCGGCTATCCTGCTTCAGTTCTAAGAATTCATTTATTTTGGTTTCAAGGAAGCCCAGAGGACAAAACCTCTTCCTGAGGTAAGCTTTAAGATCTGTCCAGGTTTGGGTATTCCCGTCGAGACCGTTAGTCTCGCACAGTGATTCCTCCAAGCGACCCTGGCCGTTTCCACAATCTTTAACCTGGCTGGCGAGAGCCATCTTGCTTCTCTCATTGTAGCCAGTTACATCAAAGTATTCTTCCATAGCCTCAATCCACTTTTCCACTACTTCACCTAACTGCTCCCCTTCACCCTTGAAGGGACCATGTTGGGATCTGTGCAGGGCTTTTCAAACATTCGGATCTAACTCTTCGGTTAGAGGATCCGGTTGCCTTGCACGGGCCGCGTGCCTTATGATTCTGACAAAATGAGATTTTTGTCAACTTAACTTTGACAACAGATTTATGATTATTTAATTTTGTGCGATTTATTCTTTAAATAGATAATTATTTCATCATACTTCATGAAACAAGATTTACTCTGATAATTTTATTAACCATATTCACAATCATGAAAACAAATTGGATTTTTTTTTTTACAAAACATCGTTTATTATCAAAAGTTTGAGATATATACATAGAGCATCACGGCTCCAAAGTCATTGCCTCAATCCCGTACGCATAAAGAAGCGAAACTGTGAAGGAGACATGCCATGGTACACACGATTCATCACACTGAAAGAGGTGTTGTAATTCTACTTCCAGGGATAAAGCGGCTAAGAAGCCTAAAAACTCGGCATGAAATTCTGAAGTTCTTGGGTGAATGATTAAAGAGTTGTACATGCTGAACAAACCCTAGCCTTATCAGAATCATGGCTAAGGAAATATTTTGCCTAAGCCTTTGACGTTGATTGGTACACTGATATTAATACATCGTCCTCCAAAGAACCACATATACCGATGTCACTATACAGGATCAGGAAAGTAAAGACTCTCAAAATGATGTGCAAGTCTCACTCTGCTTACTCGGGTCATAGCAGAGTTGATGAGGTGCTGGAATGCAAAGGCTATCATATCCTGACTCTCGGAGAGTTCAGGAATGCCAGATAGATTCGGGGTATCCATCTATAAATTTTCGATTCAATTTATGAGTTTTCAATTTTTGAAGTTCATTCGACATAATATTAATAAGCGAAAACATTCTTTCCCAGATTTACTTTAAAATTTTAAGCAATTTCTGCAGCTGTTTCGTAAATTTACAACAGCGCTCTGATACCAACTGTGAGATCCCACTGCCCCCTCCGCACACCGACGAATTCCCGGTAGTAGCTGAAGCAGCTCCCTCTTGTGCGGGGTAGGGTTTCCCACTCGGGGCCTCGCCCTTGAATGTCTGGGCACGAGACTAAGTTGGTGGTCATTCCGAAAACCAAAATCGGAAAAATTTTCCATGCTCGAAAAACAGGGATGATTCCACCATTTTTATTTTCTTAAATGAATTTTTTTAACGAGGTCAAGATACTGAACTAACCTTCATCTGAATAAACCAGATAGAAGGGAAACTATTACAGACTTAACTTGAAGGGATCAATGCTTTTTTCCTAGCTGAATCAGGCATAGCCGTTGATCTATTCATTTTAGAGAAGTCTTCAGGTTATTATTTAACTATTCAAGTTCTAAGCGTATTCCTATTAATCAATTTTATTATTAAAACTCTACTGATTCCAGCCTAACCCCATCCGGCCCATGGGTTAGCCACCACCACTGGAATTGGTAGAACCAGACAAGTACTCACCCACCCATAATTGAATGCCTTTCTTAACTTTTGCTTTAGAATACAGATACGCACACACTCCTCTTTAAACTTTAACTTATAAAACAATCCATTGACAAACAATTATTAGTTACAGATATCATAACTCAAAATTTCCATCCAATTCCTTGTTTCTCAAAAACAAGTATCACTCTGGACTCTCCGTCGCTCGAGACCAGCTGGTCAGCATGAGATCCAGTAACAGATTACAATAATTTTTCGTCATCATACATATATATCTTCCACGACATACGCATGGGTGTCCTAACACGGCGAGCTCGTGCATCGCCTAGTCAGAACCCTCCAGGATCCTCCTTAGGTGTCCTGGCACTTCACTCAGGGACGGCTTCGTCGGCCCTCGCCCATCATATTGAAGCACACCATTTTTCACCATACCAAGGCTGGTCAAGACCTGGGCAGGTTTTTGCCGCATGAGTCGCAGCTGCCAACCGAACTTCCCTTAGAAAAACACATATACCAAATACTCCCTCTAGCATTCTGGCATAAGACAGTCCTTTAAGAAAACATGGTTTCTATGCAAGTTTTCAGTTTTGAGTTTCATTTGAATACAATGAGTATATCTTAAATCCATATCGCAAGACTTTCTGATCGCACGTCCTAAATTCCAAACAGAATTCCTCGAATTCTGTAACCTTGATCCTCATATCAGAATCAAAGGGTCTTAACTTGATTTCAGATTCGGTGGGTGATTTGAGTGAATTTTCCTGAACTGGTCACATCGTCTTTTCTTGATACTGACGAAGGAGTTATGTCTTGGTCATAGTCTGATTCAGGGTTTGAGGCTGGAAAGGTTCTCCCTGAACTATCTTTCTCGAAGGGTAATATTTCAATTACTACTTTACTGAATTTCATTCATTGAGTATTTGCTTAACTCAATTCAAAACTAATCACGAATTCCTATGAGGAATAAATTAATCATTTATCTAAAATTCCGACTTCGATAGTTTTTCTGAGTTTTCTCATTACCATCCTAGAGAATATGAAACGGTAGAATTTTCTCTCACAGAGTATTTACTTATTCATTTATCAATATTCATGGGATTTAAACATAGAACTAAAGAGCTCTTATTTTGATATAAAAATTATGTATGCATCTATTTATGCATGAAATCCAACTTCTATGGAAATAACACTTTTATGTAAAAGAAAATCCTTTTATGCATCTATTTATGCATAAAAATCAATTTTGAAGAAAGTAACACTTTTATAATAAAAAAATTCTTTCATGCATCTATTTATGCATAAAATCCAACTTCTATGGAAATAACACTTTTATATAAAAGAAAATCCTTGTATGCATCTATTTATGCATAAAAATCAATTTTGATGAAAGTAACACTTTTATAAAAAAATTCTTTTATGCATCTATTTATGCATAAAAATCAATTTTGATGAAAGTAACACTTTTATAATAAAAAAATTCTTTTATGCATCTATTTATGCATAAAAGTCAATTTTGATGAAAGTTACACTTTTATAATAATAAAAAATTCTTTTATGCATCTATTTATACATAAAAATTAATTTTGATGAAAGTAACACTTTTATAAATAAAAAATTCTTTTATGCATCTATTTATGCATAAAAATCAATTTTGATGAAAGCAACACTTTTAGAATAAAAAAAGTTCTTTTATGCATCTATTTATGCATAAAAATTAATTTTGATAAAAGTAACACTTTTATAATAAAAAAAATTCTTTTATGCATCTATTTATGCATAAAAATCAATTTTGATGAAAGTAACACTTTTAGAATAAAAAAATTCTTTTATGCATCTATTTATGCATAAAAATCAATTTTGATGAAAGTAATACTTTTATAATAAAAAAAATTCTAATATGCATCTATTTATGCATAAAAATCAATTTGATGAAAGTAACACTTTTATAATAAAAAAACTCTTTTATGCATAAAAATTAATTTTGATGAAAGTAACACTTTTATAATTAAAAAAATTACTTTTATGCATCTATTTATGCATAAAAATCAATTTTGATGAAAGTAACACTTTTGTAATAAATTTTTTTAATGCATCTATTTATGCATAAAAATCAATTTTGATGAAAGTAACACTTTTATATAAAAAAATCTCCAATATGCATCTTTCTATGCATAGAAATTATTTCTAATGGAAATAACACTTTTATAATAAAAATATTTCTCATATGCTTTTTTCTATGCCTAGAATGAAAATAACACTTTTAGAATACGCAAACGGTGGGGATTACTCTGTTTGAATAACAAAAGATAAAACTTATTCCATAAAATTTAAGAAAATTTTACCATAACCTCCTTTGTATGGTTGACCATTTTTTAAATTTTTTCATTCTCAAGTTACTTAGAACTGTTAGAAATTATCCCAAATGGTTTAAAGCATTCTAAACTAATCAAATTCCACTTTTTAAAGAGAAACAATATGAAAAGTTTAATTTTAACAATTTGATTACATATCTAGGATAAAGAAAGGCTGAATTCAAGAATGAAGAGAGGGGAAAAGCCTTTCCAACAAGGCATAACATCATTTTTCATTTTAAAGAAAACAAAAATTAGAAAACCATTAAATGGAATAAAGAAAAAGTAGGAATTCTAGCTTACATAAATTTTTGTGAGCTTTCCTTTGGCTTGATGGTTTGAGGGATCTACAATTGTTTGCAACAAGAGTGGTCACCAATTCTTTTGAAGAGGAAATGGTCAAAAACTAATGAATTATCAATAAATTCACTGTTTTTGCCTCTCAGGAGGAGTAGAGTAACAGTGCATAAAACACTATTAAGCTTCTACAAAGGGGGAGGCTTCTATTTATAGGAAAAAGTGAGCTTCTAACCAAGCAAACTGATTCTAGAATTTTCCAGATCAGTTTGGTCAATTTTTGACCATTTTTGGGTCAGTTTAGTTCACTTTTTGGATCTAGTTTTGAATTAGGAGAGAGGAGAGATGAAATATCTAATTTTATTGATTTAAAATTCAAAAGCAATGATGGAAAAAAGGTGCCTACTTCATGAGGGAGAATCCCCACTCTGAGAGGTGTCGAAAACTCATTTTTTTAGTATTTCCTTTGGTCCTTAGTCCACTCTTCATCTTGTGAGTATTTACTCATTTTTGGGGGGATTTCCTTTATTTCTTCAATTTACCTCCTTCCTACATTTGGATTAATCTTATTGACCTCCTCCCTACATTTGGATTAATCTTATTGACCCCTCAGAACCTTAATCTAAAATTTTCAGAAAATCTAGACCCTTAGGATAAGGCCTTTTGAACAGATTATAATTTGTTTCTAATGCACCTTGTGAAATTCTTTTTGAACTTCTGTTTCGAGGAAATTTATTTTAATAAGATGAGATATTTTTCTATCCAAAAATATTTAAAAATTAAATCACCTCTCTCTAGAAGATTTTCTCTCTCCCAAGCCAAAACAGGTAGAAACAAGATCTTTCATATTCTTGAAGAGGGATTTGATTATAGGGGAAGATACTGGACTTCTTGAGAGGCTTGGGGAAGAATCTTAGAGCTCCGATACCATAAAGAGAATGTGGCAGAGAGAGAGAGAGCTTGAGTTCCTTGCAAGCAAACACACACACACACACACACACACACACACACACACACACACACACACACACACACACACACACACACAAGAGAGTGCAAGACACAAGAGAGAGATGGATGGCTGAATTTTCTTTTATATTCTTCTCTTCTTTACAACCATATAACTAAAAGATAAGAGTACATACATAAAGGGAAAGTATTCTCCTACAGCAACATACAAAAATGGTCGGTCTATAGTGTGGACCCGACTATATGAGCTGGCACTATAACTATGCCATAACTCTAGTACTCTAAAGTGGCTGTCATACAGCCTATCATCCACTAGTGACATATCAACCATAATCTCACCAACCATACCAGTGGCATAAGCGCGGAAGTTGTCACCTAGGTGGGTCATTAATGTCTGCTGTAGCACTAGTTGAGCTTGATATCTCAACAAGGAATCCTACAAAGAATTCCACAAAGTGGATTCATGGCGGAGGCAATTAGATCTCTCATGAGGGAAATGAGGCCTACATCTTTTCAAGCCGATCCTTCTCAACTACATGGAAAGCAACATACATCTTGGTCTAAACACTTGGAACCAAACCTTGGAGAACCCAAAAGAGTATCTTCACATTCCAAGGAAAATCAATGTTCTATTTTTAAAGAAGAGTTATATGTTGATGATTATGTGGTTGAACATGATTGGGGGCATATGTCATTCACTAAAAGAGTTATATGTTGATGATTATGTGGTTGAACATGATTGGGGGCATATGTCATTCACTAAAAGTCAAAGGGAAGCTCATGATATATTGATGGAAATGCTTAATTTCATTAAGAAAGAGTACAAAGACTTTGCTTAATTTTTTAATTCTTACATCCAATTCTCAATTGATGAGGATATTGATGAAGAGGATGTTGATGCAATGCAAGAAAGGAGCTATACATTGTCAATTCCTAATGGTGAAGGAGAAATGAGCACTTGGATGTCCTCTAGGAAAGATTTCTTTGATAGAAGGAGACAAAGTTCTCAAGCTATGATAGTCAAACTACAAGCTTATAGATCTCTTGTTAACATTTCATATGCAAATTAAGTACATAGCCTTCAAGATAATTTGCATCAAGGTGATCGGAGTTATGGTTCTATTTTTAGGAAGAAGAATTTGCTTCCACCATTGAAGCACCAACAGGGGACAAGTGCGTTGAAGATGCCTATGCAAAAAGGTGGGACAAATGAGTATGATATACCCATGTATCAAGTTGGTGCACATGATGAGGCACATAGTCAAATATTATTTTCTTCAAAGGGAGTGATTGGAAGAATACAATGTGCAATGATTGATATTGAAATCTCTACAAGTGAATCCAAGATAAACAAGGGTAATATATGTGAATTATTGATACCTACACTTGGTCTTACTCTTGCTTTGAGTGGGGATATAAGATCTACTATACACTCAATGTTGCAAGATTTTGGCTTAAGAAAATGCAAAAGTGGACTTCCATTCACTCTCACAGTCATTTCATAGAGTATGAATATGTGGGTATTTATGCACACATTGTGGATGTTGAAGTGGATGAGACACTTGCTGTAATTTATGGATAGCAAGAAGATGAAGATACATTGTGGGTGTTGAAGTGGATGAGACACTTGCTAGAGGGGATACACAAGCTGAAAATGGGTGTGATTGGATAGCTTTTATAAGTGCTTTGATTGAGGAATTTCAGCTCATGATATGACATCATGAGATTGTGTTGAGGACATGGTCATTGATGACATTTTGGATGAGTACTCATTTGTTGATAATGAATGGGAGGATGACTCATTTGTTGGTGATGCATGTGATGACCATGCTTTGGATGATCATGCATTAGGTGACACATTGATTGGTTCGTGGAAGATTCATGAGAATGTATTTTATGATTCATTTTCAAGTTTGTCTTGGAAGACATATGATTATCTCTTGTTTGATTATGAAGGCTTAGAAGATGTGGATCATGATGCATACAAGGGAGAGTTTTCTCATGACAAGATTGTCCATATATGTGCTGATGATCATGCATATATGGGTATTACACATGTTCATGGAGAAGATGATAGATTTGAGGTGACATATTCTACTCCTATTGATCACAATTATCATGTGGATTTTACGCATGCTACACATGTCGATGATGAAGTATGCATTGGTAGCAAATATGCAAATCTTGAGGATGACACCTATGCTTATAGGGATGTTAGTTATGAGGCATGTGCCTTTACATTTTGTGGATGCCAACATGATTCTATGATCTATGATGGGAATGGAGCATTCACTTTCACATGCATAATATGTCACTTGAGATGCATGATGTATGATTATGTGTCATGTCATGGTACACCACAACATAGTGTGGCCATTAGTCACAATTTCTATGAGAGAAGAGGATTTGGTGCTATGACCATTGATGATGGAGTTACTCATACTACGGAGGTGGTGTTGTATTTATGTTCTGGATTGTTGGATGCGCCGTTATGTCTTTCTTTTGATCTAGGAGGTCACACGTTTTGTTTCATGGTTGGATGATCTACATCATGGTTATCCATTCGACCGAGGAGGATTGGCTAGTTGCATCACTGACATGGGATTTCTTTATCCTCTATTCAATTCAGGAAGTTTGACAGCCATTTCTTTGAATTCGACATGGCTTGGATTTACATTTCGTACTACGCGGTTGTAGTTGTATGGATTATCTCATTTTCGGGGGGGTGATATTTGTAGCGTTTCCATTTGATCTAGGAGGGTACATACTTAGCCTTGCCTCCGATGATGATTTTTGACATTGGCCATTTGATATGTATTATATGGGCTTTTATGACTCCTACAACAGGAGATGTGCATTCTGGAATTTTGTGGACAGATTTGGAAAATGCACTTTTTGGAGTCTGTTGGTGATCTCAATGAGCTCTAATGGTTACTATGATGGTAGTTTATGATATTTAGGTTCTTTGGCATCATGCACATGGAATTTAAGGCTTATTTTGAAGTGTTCAAGAGAGATTTGCAAGTGGTTTTGACATTGACTTGGGCTACCATAACAGTCCACTATGCTTCAAGAGCACTTCTTTTATGATTGCTCATGGATGAGGCTACTTGGAAATATTTAGATTATGTGCACCAATATGTCATACTTGAGGAAGGTGTTTCTTGTCTAAGTGGCATGATTTGTATGGAAAAAATTGGCAATACTTGGGATTATAGGCATGTTGTAATTTCTAGATAGTTTTAGTGAGGTCCATTGTTGGGGTTGATGCTCTACTCCAACAAGCTTCAATGGGGTCGATGCTCTACTCCAACAAGCTTCAATGGTCATCACAATGGAATAATATGATGCGAGACATGTTTGGCTAAAGTGTATGCATAATTTTTAGCCTAATTCATGGAGTTTTCATGAAGATTTTTTCAAAGGATTTCATCTACAACAAGGGCTGCCACAACAGTTCCACACATGCATTGGAGATGAAGTTTCATGGACTTCCTTACACTTGGAGAGCATATTTGAGGCCTTCACCACTTCCCATTGGTTTCATTTGAGGATATGTTGAATTGTAAATATCTTGTATGATTTTGAGGACAAAATATTTGGGAAGGGATGGTTTGTAATGAAGCACAAGATAAGGTGAAAATATGTAAATAATGGGCCATGGGCAAGGCTACTATAAATAGGGCCTTGGGTTCATTGTAGGGATCTTTTGGTCATTCATATCTTGGAAACTTACATGTACTCTTGGCTCCTTGCATGGAGATGGCCTTTCATGGTCTGGGGCTCATGGAAATCTTGATAGCCATCCTCATGGTTGGTGAGAAGTTAAATCACTTAGGCATTATGCACATACCGTCTTTGCTACATGTGCATGTGGATTTATTCTATTTTCATCATTATCGCATGGATTTCTCATTGTTATGGCTGACCCTAACCCTCCTTGAAACACATCTAAAAAGAGATTACCTGGTGAACCGCAACTGTCATGAGGATCTTTCCAATGGCCTCCAAGCACAACTCCTTGAGAAGCAATTCCACCGCATCTCCCACGAGCATTGTCACACCGCCCCGTTGCACTATGGGTCCTTGTCCCTCCTCTCACCTCACTTCACTCACACACACTCACTAGCATGCATTAGAGAGAGATATTAGCAAGAGGATTAGCAAGAGCAAGACTCAATTGCACAATGGGAGTATCTTGTATTGTGAGAGAAATTCACTTATATACATGGCCATAAGTGTTCACACTCACTTAAACTATGGCCGGCCGGGCACTTTAGGCTCATAAGAGGCCTAATGCTATTATAATGACTACTCTCATAATATATCCATGAAGTACATCACTTAGGACTTTATCCTAACTTGCTACCACATGCTCTTTAAGCGGGAATCACCATAAATGCTCCGTCACACCATTATGGGTGCCTGTCCAAGTTTTAGCTTTGGACACTATTACTTTATATCTTGAATGCTTGTTCCTTTGGTGTATCTACCGTGACTCCTTGATGGAAGGACAATTGCCCGTTTTGTACACTTAAGATGTTGAGTTGTATTTTGTGAGACAAGTTACATTGAAGCAACTTGCCTTGGGCAATCTTGGAACATGTGATGAATGCCACATCGTTCACACATCGGTCACAAGGTGTCAGTGATTATGGGCATGGAAGTATTCCAGACTGTGCAGTCTACCACCTTGTGAGGTCCACGACAATAGAAACACTGAAGTGTTCGATTAATTGTCTCTTGTGATGAGTAGTTTCTACCCTTTGGACTATTTCTATTTGGTGCATTGGGAGATTGAGGTTTTGAGTCCATTGTGGATGAAGCGGGACACTTTTTAGTATCATGGTCAAAGGTTTTACAATATATGCAGTATATAAGAATAGGTGCCTTATATGCACAATGAGGATTGGGATGGTCGTAGTAATTGCATTTAACACAAGGCATTTAGCTCATCACTTTTAGAGGCATTAAGGATGTCTGGTTTTGAAGATTCTCATCCTGTCTTATAGATGTCTACTGTAATGTTTTAAGCAAGACTGCATAAAATTCAAGGAATGTTAATTCTGAGATTGATCTTTCTTTTTGCCATTGTTTCACTTGGTTTAGATGAGGAACACCTCGTAGCATGCTTATCTTCTAGAATGTTGTCGTCTAAACGTATTGCTTCTTTGCAAGATTGGATACAAGGATCAAGTTGTCTAAGCTATTATTCTTCAAGCCCATCATGAAACATCTCCTCAATTGAACATCATTTAAATTTTCCCATGACTCACAATGTGAGTCCAAGAGTTTTATTCAAAGGATAAAACCTCTAATGGATTCATTGGGTTGACGCTCAATTGAATAGAGTTTTGTTACTGCACTCCATCGATCACCTTGTCTAAAAAAGCCATGTATAAAGGCTGATTTCAAGGTTTTGAAGTTGGTCTTGATCGCCGGCATCAATGTGATGAACCATCGACTAGCTTTTCCCTCTAAGCATAAGTTCATGTACGTTAATGGGACAGTTGGGATTTCCAAAGGATTCACATCTCTTTTTAAACATTTGAATGAATTGAATAGGGTCTATTGTTCCGTCATATTTGCCCATAATTTTGAAAATTTGAAAGGTCATATTTCTGTATGAGTGATTGAGGCCATATATAAGTGCTCTTGTTGAAAGAGACTCAGTGAGTCCTTGGGCCACCCCCCTTCCTAGACTAGTCAGTATGTCCAAGGTGTGGGTATCTAGGAAAGAGTTAGTACTTGTAGGATTTGCGGGAATGTTAGGCAAGGGACTAAAGCCTGGTGGAATCGAAGTGACAGTGGGTGTAAAACCCGATGACACGCTTGTTATAGCCATGGCCAACGGCATTGGGAGAGGTGAATTTACGGCATAGATCTCAATGGCTCGAAGATATTAGCCATTGGGTTCAGTCCTTGTTTGTGTAATCCATGGCAATCCCTCTATTGTGGCCATGTTGGAGTGCCTAAATGCTCCTTAATGAGCAATTACAGTTTTTATTTTTGTTTTTTTTGCCACGTGAAACGTTGGTGTTTCACGCCGTGAACCAGACTTCACGTGGAAATTAAATTTTGATTTTTTTTTGGCTGCGTGGGCTGGTGTTTCACGCTGTGAACCGAACTTCACATGGAAATTAAATTTCATTAAAAAAAAAAATAAAAATCGCGTGAATTGGTGTTTCACGTCGTGAACTAGACTTCACATGAAAATTAAATTTTGATTTTTTTTTTTACCGCGTGAATTGGTATTTCACGTCGTGAACTCCGCGGACTTCACGTGGAAATTAAATTTTGATTTTTTTTGGCCACGTGAACTGGTGTTTCACGCCATGAACTGGACTTCATGTGGAAATTAATTTTTTTGTTTTTTTTGCCACGTGAAACTCTGGTGTTTCATGCTGTAAACCGGACTTCACCTGGAAATTAAATTTTGATATTTATTTACTTATTTTTTACCGCGTGAACTGGTGTTTCACGTCGTGAAACGGTTTTCATGCCATGAATCGGACTTCACGTGGAGATTAAATTTCGATTTTTTTTAAAAGTCTAGTGGAAAATACGAATTTCCCTTATTGGGAGAAATTTTTTGAATTTAAAATGAAAGGGATATGGGCATTTTCCCAAAAAAGGTAAGTGAAATAAAAATGTAAACCTTTTAATGACACCCCTTACACCCTTCATAAATGACCCCTAAAATGGACAACTTGATAACTCATGAGCATCTTCTCATTGAATGCTCATTAGCCTTAATGAGTTATGTAAAAAAGTGATTAAGTATTAATCCAATATTAATTCTTTCACTAATCTTTTTCTCTTTTACACTAATCAAAGACTCTAATTAACCATTAAACCCTAATTAATTTACACAATTGAGCACATCATTGGATAGAGCAAGAAAATGATAATCTTTGTGCATCAATAGTTGTGTAAATTAATCTAAATTAGAAGATTAATTAGAGTCTTAATTATAGTCTCCTCATTTAAGGTAAAATTAAGCAAAGAGAGTTAAATTTCTCCAATTGATCAAAAAATTATTGTGATTAGGTATTTTGATGCATCTAGATGCTCTCAAAACACTCAAAAATCCTAATGTTGACTACTCATATGATCCATTTTTTAGCATTGTTTAAATGTGATGCATTGTAGTAGTGGTGGCAGCAACATTTTATCTAAGAAAATTCCTTTGTTAAAAAAGTAATTAGGCTTTGACATGTAGTAGTGATCATATTTAATTTGTACCTTATAATCCATTACATACAATGACTATCCCAACTATGATTGTATTTTGTTATCATGACTGCAATATTTAGAAAGTGGGAGGAATTAATATAAGCCTTATGTTTTAAGCACTATAGTAAAATCAAAGTATGCCTCCTGATCTCTCCGTGATGTTGTAGGCCTCTGTATTTCCAACTTGCAATTGTATTTCCCATGTTATGTGGAGGTTTTTAGCATGCATTAAAGGCCTCAAAGAAGGTCATAATACAAAACATCGAAACAAACTCACCTCAAGTCAAGGTTATAGCTATATTTCCATCATTTTTTAATATTAGCATTGGATTTAAGAAATTATGAATTCCATGCCCCAAAGAAAAAATTGACACCAATGAAGCATACATTTTGCAAAAAGTTAATATCTAAGTCCTGTTGTTGAAGTCAACAAAACTCGTAAAACTTCTATAGAGGTAAATAACAATAGGCATGTTATGATGCATACATAAGAAAAAGAGTGTATGTGTGTGTGTGTGTGTGAAAAGAAAGTCATAAATAAGCTACCATTCAATTCCACATAGAAAGAAAGTAAGTGAGGCATATAAAATAAAGCGTCTTTCATAAAGAAAGTGTGAAGTATGCAAGTGCCACATACTATCCTTGTGAATTGTAGGGTGTATGGTCACTAATCTCTCTCTCTCTCAATCTCTCTCTCCCCCCCATGGTAAAAGCTTCAAAAGTTACCTCATGGGAGATTTCCACATATTCCTTGGGAAGCAAGTTACAAAATCCAAAAGACTTATAACACTAAGATACTAAGCTAGGGGTGATGGAAAAATGATGATTTTCTCAATGGGATACCTTACACCTTCTAAGTAATGTGCTTGGGGGGTGAACTCTTAAGAATACCTACATATAACGTACGGTTCAAAGGGTGTTAAAAAATCCCCTTTTGTAAATTTTAACTTAATAAAATGATCCCTTTTTCTTTACAAACTTACAGGTTATCTTTTTCAAAGTGCTATTTAAAACCCCTTATGTAGATAGATTTTGATAAAAAATTTCCAAAATCTTGAACTAAAAAATCTCTTCGTTTAAACCCACATAGTATACTTACATATTTTTAAGTGAACCCCTTGGGCAATGTGGCTATTGATCCATTTGTTAATGAAATTTTCCTTCAACTATAATGTCTTATCGAATGAAAAAGAGAAGGTGGTTCCAAATATGCCCACTACACACCAATAATTGATCCTGTCCAAATGAGAAAGAGAAGATGATTCCAGATATGCCCATTACACATCAATAATTGCAAGCCTACTTCTACTATTTCTTACGGGTAAGATGCCACGTGCGGGAGAAGAGAGAAGCCATGTGGCATCCTCCCAATCCTTGGAGTGAGTCGGTAGTAGAGAGCAGTGAGCCGAGCAGTGAGCCGGGAGTCGGTGGGGATTGTAGAGCAGGCCTGGGACTGTATAGTGAGCTAGCGAGGAGCAATGAGTTGGGAGTCGGTGTATTATCAAGGAGTGGAGCAGTGAGCTAGGAGTGGAGCAAGAAGCGGGTGTGGGGACTGCAATAGGGTGGAGACTAAAGTGAGCCGATGGGGAGCAGTGCGCCGGAGTTGGTGGTATAATAAATATGTAAAAATTTAATATAGTACTATATGTTTAGTACGTAAATAAATATATGTAAATAAATA
>NC_141071.1:54153087-54173087 GCF_041138505.1 Cibotium barometz | reverse complement strand
ATAGACCTGAGGTTCTAGTATTAGATGTGTTGGGCTACTCCTCTAGATTTGTTACATGTGGAGAGATTTCGGATGATACGACCACTACTCCTAGTTTTCATAGTATTCCTGACAGCATTCGAGTGGATCGAGTTGTTGTAATTGAGCAATCAGGGATAGTTCATGAGAGTAGTGATGAGTTCATGGAGGTGAGACATCATAGGAGTATGCATATCGATCATAATTTTAGCATATCCTATGACATTGACTTTGAGAGTTTTACAGTTGATCGAGGTATTTTCTTAAATCTAGTACTATTGGAGATTGATCTATCATGGGATTTAGGTCATATAGGGACACCAATGATGGAGTTGGTTTATTCCTTTAGGGATGACCTTAGTAGAATTGGAGATTCCATTGATAGTAAGTTGACTGATACCACTTATACCTCTTGTGTAGACACTTGGTCAGTGCTTAGTGTGATGAACGATCTTAGTGATGGAGTTGGTTTATTCCTTTAGGGATGACCTTAGTGGAATTGGAGATTCCATTGATAGTAAGTTGACTGATACCACTTATACCTCTTGTGTAGACACTTGGTCAGTGCTTAGTGATGACGATCTTTATGATGATCGAGTTTCTATTCTAGAGGGACACACACATATAGAGTGTCATACACATGGAGATATTATGCATGGGTCGGATCATACTCATACATACATAGATATGGTGGATCATGCTTTTGACTTCTTGAGTGGTGCTACATATAACGGAGGCATGAGTTCACATTTGATTCTACATGAGGTCGACCTTGAGCTATGTTCATTTGGCTTCTTCGGATGTTAACACGATTCTGTGTTCTTTGGAGTCAGGAAATTTTTCTTTGGATGAATTCTTTGCCATTTGAGGATCATAATTTTTGGATATGTGGATCGACCACTACAAGACAATGCTGCCATACACGCGTTCCATACACGCAATAAATTACGGGCGCGTGTATGGTCGTGCATGTATTTGAATAGTATCGGGAGCGTGTATATTGGCATTTAAATTCACGTGTATACTGGTTTCAGAAACGCGTGTATATACACGCAATTATACACACATTAATACACGCATCAATACATGCATCAATACATGCTTTATTAAGAAAAACTAAATTCCTTTACAAAATTAAAAACTATTTTCTTTAAACCATCTCATAGTACATTACAGTATATATCATTACACAATCCCACTACATGCATTTACAACAATGAAATATATTTAAAAATAAATCATGAGATAATTAAAAGATAACATATACAATAGAAATGTCATCAATTTAGAACGATACAGTGATAGATTGGTTAGGGTTCGATCTCATCTTCAATAAGAGCCATCCTTGCCAAACGATCAACATCAATATTCATTTGATCAATTTGTAAGGCTACGATTAAATTTATTCCACTATTGATATTCTCCATTGATAATGGTATCGATGTCCTGATCATCCTCATCAACATCACCATCATCCTCAATGGTAGGGTCATTCTCATGATCATGAGAAATGGCACGCTCATCCTCATTATCATGATCATCTCTTATTTCTTGATCATCGATCACAACATCTTCATTGGCATGTTCGACATCATCTTCATTGCGGCTTGTTACATCCTCCATATGCTCCATATTAGTGAATGTATTATACATCACTTTGGAACGTGGTGCAATAGGGATGACGTACCACCATTTAATGTCATGCACCATTGGCAGATAGATAACCTACTCAAATACACATACTGCAGTAATTAATTAGCATATCAAAAGTCAAGGGGTACGCGAGCTTAGATATATATACACATGAAACACATTAGTAAAAAAATGCATACCTGCTCACATTGTTATGGCAATACGAGCCTATCTTTCTTTGTTTGCCAAAACTTTGTAGAGTCAATAGTTACATAGCCACTTGCATGGCGTTTTATCGTTGCATTAGGCCCTTTTTCCACCACGTTCATTTGCCATTTGACATCCAAAACATACACAAAGAAGCGACGAAAGTCAAGCATGAATATGTCTTGGATTGTGCCACAATAATCATCCATTTTTCCATTAGCTCCCTCAAAGCTACTAATGACACCGCAATCTTGTGTATTCCTCTTCTCATCAATTCTTTGTGTTCGAAAATGCTTGCCTTCACACCATATAGCATTGAACATAGTGCACTGGACCAAAATAGAAGCAATATTTGTGTAAGCAATGTGAATAAATATTAAAAGCAAATCACTTACAACTAATGCAAAACATTAGTTCTATGTACCTTTAACATGCATCCTCGTGCATACTCCCATTCTTCCGCCATGATATGCAGCCCCTCGTCGCTCTCTGCTCTCTCCATTTCCTCATGCAACCAACCAACCAATGTCCACCACCGCAACACCTCTCCATAGTTCCTCCAACTCATCAATCAACGGTTCGAGATAAACATCCTTATGCTTGACTTTATGTTTCCCTGGAATTAGAAGGGATAACATAAGATGTTCCTTCTTGATCGCCATTGATGGTGGAAGGTTGTAATTCACCAACACAACTGGCCACACGCTTTATGCGGTGCTTTTGAAACCAAATGGATTCACTCCATCCATACCTAGGCCAAGTCTCAAGTTTCTGGGCTCTGTTTTAAAGCTGGGCCACTCATCTTCAATATGCTTCCAAGCAGGAGTGTCTGCGGGAATTCTCGACATGCCATCATCCGATCGATGTGAGGAATGCCATGACATGAGCTCTGCTATAGATTTGCACTTGAACATGTGTTTGATGCGAGGAATTATAGGAAAGTGTCGCAACTTTATGAGGTACATCAAAACTCTTCACATCTGTTCTATACCTTGCTTCACCACAAGTGGGACAATGTCGAGCCTCCTTATGCGTCCCACGAAAGAGAATGCAATCATTGACGCATGCATGTATGCGATCATAATCTAATCCTCCAAGAGATGTCACATAGTGCCTCGCTACGTCTCTTGAGGTGGGTAGTCTATTTCCCTTTGGAAGCATGTTTGATAATAGCCTGCATCCAATATCATCAATTAGTCCTAAACCTTATACCCTAAAATACTAATTCAAATTTGCAAGTTAGAATGCTTACTTCAATAATGCGTCAAGACTTGCGTTGCTCCATCCATAAACTGTTGAGCAGTTCAAGTGAAGCACGTAAAATAATGCGTCAAGACTTGCGTTGTATATTGAGTAGTTCAAGTGAAGCACGTAAAATAGAGAATGTACACCCTTCAAAAACCGGTGTCGATGAAGCCTTGTAAAGATGCTCTTGTTCCATATCATCGTCGTCCATACCTTTGGGATCATCCTTAAAAAGATACCGCACCATACCATCAAACACTTCCTCTTCCACAACTTCGTGGGGTGCAGGGCTATTGTCATCCCTTTCTCTCTCATCTCTGACAATAGATCCCGAAGCTCCAGCATCAACTCATCGACGCTTTGCGTGCTCTCGCTGCACGTAGGGCACCATGTTAGGGTGTGGTACTGCATCCTGCTTCAATTAGAGTATATATATTACAACTCCATTAATTTAATTTGGATACCATGAGTCATTTGAATACTATCAATTTACATCTACTCACCTCTAAACCTGTTTGATTCCATTCTCCATACATGGAGATGTGATTCAAGGTAATTCGACGTGCTCGTACAGTGCATCCTTGACATCGATTACACATACACTTGATCCTTTGTCCCAACCACATATCGCGATTACGATGACGCATTGTCTCATCCTCACCAGAACTGCTTGAGGAGGTTGATGACATCCTATGTACAAACCAGAAAACATAAAATCATAATCAGTTTTTAATGAAAGTATAAAAATCACGTGTACAAACGCGGCTAGATCCTAAAAATCGCGTGTATTAATGCGGCTACATCCTAAAAATTGCGTGTATTAACACGGCTACATTTAAAAATTACGTGTATCAACGTGGCTATATCCTGAAAATTGCGTGTATGAACGTGGCTATATCCTAAAAATCGCGTGTATAAACGCGGCTGATTTATTATACACGTGAAAATACACGCGTTTTTACACACGACGACCTGTTCAACCTAAAAATAACCCGCCTTTCCCAAATAAACATTTTCAAAAAATAGATCTGCTCTCCTTCGTCGTCGCCTCTTCCAACAGAGCACTAAACCTAAGTGCAAGGAGTAGACAAGGAGCACACACGGGTGAAGGAAACCGACAAAAAAGAAGACTCACTTTTTCAGAGGTTTGTCCTTTGCCCTGTCTCTTTCCTCAGATTTGTTTATGCTATTGTCTCTTTCCTTTATGGGTTTGTCTCCGTCCTTCTCCTTCTCTGGTTGCCATCTGGTGAACGATTGTGACAGGGGGCGACAGTGGGCCTTTTATAAGGACGATTTGACGGAGGTTGGTTGCTTTTAAATTTTTTTTTCGTAGGCTGCGTGTAGGAACGCGTGTATGTCTGCGTGTATCCTATCTGCACAGACGGTTCACGTGCATATACACGCGTTTTGGGACGGGTGTATACACGCGACTGTGTTTCCCCATTCTATGGTCTTAGAGCTGATAGGTGGCTTGGATGATGGTATTTGTGTGAGTCAAGAGACAGCCCATGATGTACATGAGGATGGTGATAGTCATGCATGCAATAATGTGTGTGCAACCTTTGAAGATAACCACACAAGATGGATGTTGTGGTGATAGTGATGTAGTTTTTGAAGAGTTGTAGGAGGATAACTCTATAGTTCTGACTGTTGTTGAAGATGTGAATTCTCTAGATAGTGATGTCAGTTTGATGGTGGAAAATCATATGTGCGTCTAGCTTGCATTTGTGCTTTGATGCAATCATGTATATACTTTTATTTTTGCAGATTCTTTATGGATATTCCAGGTTCTTCATCCGATCCATTTGCGTACAGCAATTGGCTGATGGAGATGCTAAATCATTTTGGGCGCCATCTTGGTCCAGTTGAGCTTACAGAGTACATGTATGCCCATCCTCCTCCTTCCATGCCTGGTGTCTATACCCCTACCGCCGCGGGTATCCAGGGCACTCCACTGCCGTCTATGCCTACGAGTCCGACGAGACGGCATGCAACTTCTCCTCTTCCATGCCCACCGAGGAGACACCTCATCCCAGACACACTCACACACACCCTCCCAAGCACCGTCACGTCAGGGCTCACAGCCACCATCACGAGCCACCATCACGTCAGGGCTCACAGCTACCATCACATAGACAATCCCCCAGTCGTGACTCCACCCAGCAGCAGTAGGAAGAGTGGGAGTGGAGGATGCGGTGGGTGCTTTGGTGGGGGAGGTAGTAGGGCACGCGGTGAGAGAGGAGATAGAGGGAGAAGAGTTAGAGGAGACAGTTTGGATGAGGAGGAGATGAGAGAGGTGGAGGGAGTGATCTGCTATGATGTGACGGATAGGGGCGGGATAGTGATGGATGCGAGGGGGAAAGAGGTAATGGAGTACATGCGTGGGGTAGTATCAAACTTGTATAGAAATTGTTGGGGAGGTGATAGAGGCTGTACATAGTCGGTACCCCAATCCCCCACATGCTACATTCTCGGATGTATGGGGAAGGACACGAATAAGGGAGATCTTAAGTAATAAAAGATCTCACCTTAAAAAACTCACGTACGATGATGGGCTAAATGTAGCTGCGGGTGGCTATCCTGCCGACAAACCTGCCACTGCGCACAAACGCGAGTGGAAGGAGGCAAAGAAACGAGCAGAGGGTGGCGTGAAGAGCAGGCAGCATGTGGAGGCACGACGGATCCAGATGGAGACCATTGGATCTTCGCATTTCGGATCTGGCGGCGTCGAGTCATGGGAGGCAAAGTTCGTAAGTATCTTGCCACTTTATTTGATTGTTTACTTAATTCATTGATTCTATGATTGTTTTAATATTACAAATTGTATTGATTATGATACAGCGACGGGTTACGGGGAGGAAGCCCACAGCCCACAATACTGGGTATGCTTGCCGGCATAGCAGACGTGACACGTTGTCGTAACGTGGACGGTATCGCTGGGAAAGTACAAGGCTTCTAGCTGCGAGAGTAGGTATTAAATCCCACAAGGAAACTTATACACAAGTTCTTCAAGAGCATAGGACATATCCATTTTTGATGACATTTACAAGTGTCAGTTCACCTCAATACATCCTTGGATTCAACCTAATGATTGCACAAAATTTGTATACCAAGCACTTGTCCATTTCCAAGCATAGATTCACTGGCTTCTCTTTCCAAATCCATTAACCCAATCACATGTAGGCATAACTTAACCTTCATATATTTCTTACATACATGTGACCATTTACATTCCAAACATCCCCAGTGTCTCCAATCCCATCATCTCATAATATTCTTTATCACCTGAAAACCTGCTTACAAATTCCAACAACTCACAAGTACAAGGCAATTCATGGCATAACTGTAAAATGCTCAAAAGAAATTTCAAGGCTTGCACTCTGGATCCACTAGAGTGGAAACAAATCAAACTTCTAAAATCCTCACTGCATTTTTGATGTGTTGAATCCACATATTTTTGTTGCCATGTTATCACATCACATCATATATCGGTTTCTTTCGATTTACAAATCCTTTTAAGGTTTTAGAGCTTTACGATTTTCCAAATCGTAAGTAGGATAGTCTGAATAAAATAAAAAAAAGAAACACTTATCTGAAAATATTATCACGTTTTTCTCTTGTATATTCGCTAATTCCCACACAGTCCAATTTCAGCAGACGTCGCATAGCAGAGTATGTATTTTTGATGAAGCATATCATTAAGTAGCACTCTTTTTTATCTTCAATTCTAACACCTGGATGCCACAATCAGTCGCCGTCAGACTCCAGTTATCTTCTCTGGTCAATAACTTCCCTGGTCTTTTCTGCAGACGATTTTTTTCCTTCCCCCCTAACTTTTTTCCTTTCTCTGGTTTTTCTTCTCTTTCCCGCAGAGAATTTGGCGCATCCGCCCGCCTTGCAGCTATTTTCGCGTTCTTTCCCCGCTGCCATTACTCATACGCCACCTTTTTTGTAGTTAAGCATTGCTGCCACGTATGTACTTCTAGACTTTGTCACCCATTGTTTTGCAACCTTGAAAGCTTCTTCACGATGAACATGGGCTTCATCTATAATCCCTCCCTTGAAAATTATGCATGAGTTCCATGTCACATTGATTTGGAAATAATGATGAAAAAAATCTTCGTCAACATTGAGGGAAGTTCATATCATGCACATGGATAACCATTTACATCATTCACTTAGCCCTTTTACAAGCCACCCATACCATCATTTACATAGCCACTCAGGCCAAATATGTAACTGAGTGTTTTCTACTGCAAGGTCTACCATAAACATATGTCTCCATAATTCACACCACACTCGTATGCAAAGCTTCAAGACCTGACTCAGCCTCAGCTCGTCTTATTGAACCTCATTTACAATATGAACATGTGTACATGAGCATCATATGATAACTCGTCATGGCACTTAACTCATGCATCTGGATTTGTATTTGATGGCCTCACATGCATGGTTTCACACCATAGACGTGCCATGGCACGACATCCACCCCCTCTAAACCTGCACATCCTCTGGTATGTGCCAAATCATCATCAAGGTCCACATATAACTGGATGTCGTCTTCATCTTCTGCATTACCAGGAAGATCATCCTCTTCCTCTTCAACCATATCCATACTACCACTGTCAAATCTCTCATCCTGAGTCTCTTGTGAATCAAAAGGATCACTATCATGCCTTCTTTTAAATATCTTGATTCTTTTGCCTGCCACAAGATTCTTTATTTCTGTTCCATCAAGCTCACACAGAGTATACGTAGCATTTCCATGCACATGCTTGACAATGTAAGGGCCAAACCATCTTTTTGCAAATTTTCTTTGAACAGTGAATTGGTTGTCAAGGCTACTATCATACATTAGAACCCAATCACCTTCTTCAATAGGTTTTGGCCGGAGTCTGTGTCTTCTATCAAATCTTTCTTTATTTTTCAACCTTGCATCTTTCAAGCGGGCTTTAGCAAGCTCTACATCTTCAGGCCTCCTCTCCAACTGTCTTATTCGCAATGCAAGGAGGTCATCTCTGCTTAATCCTTCCACCCAGGGCAATACATTCCAAGTTAGAACTACTTCTTCAACTGGCATCACTGGCTTCTGACCATACATTAATTCTGCAGGCATGTATCCTGCCACTGAGCTATGAGTTGTACGGTCAGCCCACAAGGCATATGGTAGCAGCTTTGGCCACTCTCGCATTCTTTCTCTGCATGCCTTAGCTAAAGCTTTAATGATTGGAGGATGTCCTCGCTCACTTTTTCCATTGCCCTCAGGATTGTAAGCACATGTTAGGGATAGTTTAATACCAATTCTAGAAAAGAATTCCCTTGCTTCTTCAACATCTAGCTCACCCCTATCAGCTGTTATTTTCCCAACACAACCATACCGGCAAATCACATCTTCCAAGAGAAATTTGCATACTGTTTCCGTACTCTTTGTTCTAAGAGCACGCCCTTCTACCTGATTTGTCAAATCTTCTCTTGCAAGTGCTATGTACCGCATCTGCCAAATTCCAAAAGGCATTGTAACTAGATCCACTACCCATTTGTAGTGTATGGTAGGTGGGTAGGTTGGTTGCAAGCCATCACGATGCCGCACATTTGAGTACATCTGGCATACCATGCATGTTTCCACATATCGGGAAATATCCTTGTACATTCCTTTCCACCAATATTTTTCCTTTATTTTGGTAAACGTAGCCCACACACTTCTATGTCCAGCCCAGAGACTCTCATGGAATTCTTTCACAAGCTTTCCTTGAGTCTCTTTATCACATATGACTCTCTGTGGCATAGCATTCCTCTGCTTAGGATGCTTCCAAAGGTACCCATCCTTTAAGAAATAACCATATGCTTTTCTGCGGATCCTCTTAAATTCTGAGTCAGACCAATTTCCTTGTCTTGTCAGAGTACTCAAGTATTGACCAATAAGCAACCAATCTCCTTCATACATTTCCTCAGTAAAAGACTCAAGGGCATTTGATAGGCAAATATGGTCCCCCTTTGCATATGCAATAGTGTAGAACCTTGTACCCACATCAGCAATGTCACTAATCATCTCTTTCTCATCTTCATACCTGGCTCTTGATAGCATATCTGCAACTGGATTATCTTTTCCCGCAATATGCTCAAACTCAAGATTTAGTGACTTGATATAAGCAATCCACCTAAGCATAGCAATATCTGGAGTGGTACAGCTTGTTATCATCCCAAGAAGTGGCAAGCAATCTGTTTCCACAAGTACAGATGCTCCAATAAGATATTCTTTTTCACATTTTAGAGCAGTGACTATTCCCCATAACTCTCTCTTGATCTGTGGATACTTTCGTTGTCGAAAGCTTAATACCTTAGCTCCAAATCTGATTACATACCTATGATTATCCTCATCATCTTGCCCTACTGCCCATCCTATCCCAGTAGGACTAGTATCAACTGTAACGATCACAGGCCTGCCACACTCATAATCTGCCTTTCTTAGAGTAGGTGATGATTGGAGCAAACATTTCAGCTTCCGCATAGCTTTAATATGTACTGCACCCCACAGAAATTTTTGATTTTTCCTCAAAAGTTGATAAAGAGGATCTGCTACATGTGCATAATGTGGGATCCAAATAACATAAAAGACACATGCTCCAAGAAATCTCCTCAGCTCTGTAACGTTAATGCATGTCTCTTTCATTCTTTGTATTGCATCTATCTTGGCTGGACAAGGTCGGCGTCCACTAGTACTACAAAGATGTCCCACTATTAGCACTTCACCAACTCCAAACACTGATTTCAGCCCAGATAAAGTAAGATTCACTTCTTCAAGCCTGGATAGAATCATATCACAATCCTTTATATGACTTGCCACAAACTTGCGGCACCCCTTTGAATCCAAATCCTCATCTTTGTCTTTCTCATCACAGCCCTTTATTGGCACATCATCCAAAAATGGCATAGTTTTTTGTGGTATGAAGTCTCGTAAGACTTTATTCATTCCATTCATCATATGTGCCACTGAATTGGTGGCTCCCTGTGGTAAAGTACACATCCTTACTAGTCCCAAAGGAGTTCTCATTGTGGTCAAGTCCCTGCTTTGTATATCCAGCTGGAACTGATCATATCCCGAATACAGATCACCCATAGAGTATATAGCTTTCCCTGCAAATGCTTCTGCAAACTCATCCACAATTGGACCTGCTCCCACATTCCTGATTGTGACTTTGTTTACAGGTTGCATGTCTTGAATAAAGCGCAATGTCCCATTTTTCTTTGGTACAGTAAACCATCTGTTGGAATATGGGGCACATGATGGCTCCAAGATTCCCATCCTGATCTTTTCTTTTAGTAATTCCATCAACTTTGGCAAGAGAGCCTTTGGTACTGGAATTGGCCGCAGGTTCCAGGGCACATGTGGAACAGTAAAGATCACCATTGGTGCTGTTACACTTGGATCAACACAGCCTATCTCATGCGGCTGAAAAGCAAAGGCTTTCCCATGTTTTACAAGCATCTCCTCAAAGCATTCTCTTTCAACTGGCAACAGAAAATCCTTCTCACCAATCCTCAGCTCTTTTAGAGTTTCTTGAGTAAATTTATGCCCAATTTTCTTCGGATCTCTAAGATTTGGTTGCATAGAAGCTTCATCTATCTTCTCCTTGCTTCCTGGTGGCAAGGGCAAGGCAACTGGTTTCACCTTCTTTGCAACCGTTTTGTACTTTGTATCAACATGAGCATCCATCTTGCAATTCATGTTTTTACATTCCACCCCCTCGAATTCCTGGATTATATCATACATCTCCACAGATGACACCTCAATCATTTCATTTCCACCTTGTAAGCATGCTCTTCCCATATCAAAAAGCACATCCATAGTATCTACAAATGACACCTCATCAAGCACCCCTGAAATAAACTCATTCTTCTCCAAAAGACCACACTGCTCAAAACTTTTTTGTTCATTTTGTATATGTTTTCGCATGCCACGCTTCAAATCCTTGCTTTTTACAAAAACCAATGACCCATAGCTGGAGAATCCCTGAAAATTTGCTGAAAAGCTATTTACACTGATTGAGTCCTGCGAGAACTCATTTCCCCTTGTACCATTGGAATCCCGCTTTACAATGGCACCTGGCCAAAATCCCTCATCTCCTTGTAATTCATGAATTCTCTATTTATCTTCGGGAGTGACTGTGCTCGAAGAGACTCACGATTCCTTTCATGGTTAATGCAAACTGTCAAGAACTGAACAGCTTTCTTGCCATCCTTACTCCTTATTCTTGCATATGCCGAGCCATCGTCCAAAACTTTTGTTTCCATCCTCACAGCTGTAATGTAGGGTTGCCCAAGGATAAGGGGATACGATGACATCTCCTGAACAAAGAAGTTCTGATCATCTTTCACATCTCCTATAGTTACCCTTACATTCGGACATGCTGCATAAAGCTCTCCAGATGAGTTATTAGCTGCTTTAATCATCCACCCATGATCCACATCCATTGGCCACTTACATTTGTTGTAGAGATTTTTAGCCATAAGATTTATTTCAGACCCATGATCAATTAGAGCGACATATGGCTCTTCCAAATCACCTATCTTGACAAGGGTTTCAGTGGTTGCTCTTGCCCAATGGCTCCTGGAGTAATGACTCTTTGTAAGAACTTCTTTTTCATCATCCTCTTCCACAAAGCGCACTTGTCGTGCCCCATCAGCAGAGTGATTACATTCCACCACATTTTCTCTCTCTTCCTTTTTCTGTATCTGTACTCCATGAGTCTTGGAAGTGCTTGCCTCCCCTTGCGACGGAATAGATTCAATTATGGACTGCCTTTTTCTTCGTATAATATCAATTATCTCATCATGAAATTCTTTCTTTGCAATCCCCAAGACTTCCCCTAGTGTAAATTCCACCCTGCTGTTTAGAATCCTCTCTTCAAGCACCTTTTT
This sequence comes from Cibotium barometz, assembly GCF_041138505.1. Taxonomy (NCBI): domain Eukaryota; kingdom Viridiplantae; phylum Streptophyta; class Polypodiopsida; order Cyatheales; family Cibotiaceae; genus Cibotium; species Cibotium barometz. The sequence goes on along the minus strand of NC_141071.1, from coordinate 54,161,066 downwards.
AAGATCTGTTGCAGCTTCAATATCAGATTGAAGCTTGTAGAGTGGATTTTTCCCTTTTCCCTTCTCCTTCATTTTTGCTGGCACTTCTTCCATTGAAACATCCTGTGGAGGTCTGCTATGCTGTGGAGGCATATGTGATGGCCCAGGATCCTTCTTTTCACTTCCACATGTAACTCTTTTTGATGGCCCTCCTTCCTCATTTTCCCTTTTACGCTTCTCCTCTACCTGTGCCTCATTATTTTGGCATTTAGCAATGTAGGCATGAACAGATAAAGAATCCACAGGCTCCTCCCAGCCAGTCTCAAGACGTATACAATCACCTGCCTCATGCAAAGCTTGCTTAGACACTTTCTTTGACGCAATTAATTCCATTGTTGATGGCCAAAAATCCTCATTCTCATAATCCTCATCATTCTCAAATCCCTGCTTTAATTGACCAACCTTTAATCCATAGGTTGCTGCCTCAACCATAGAAATGGCATGACTAGCGGCCATATCCTCTACCAGCTTTTTCATCCCTCCTTTCCCAAAGTTTGTACTCAATGGAAGACCAGTCTCTGTAAGATGGATTTTCCCATCTTTGAAAAACACAAGTTGATTTTTAAGAGCTTCTTTATAGCTAGCACAATCCTTCTTTGCATGTTCTGGGTCATCACACCATATGCATCTATATGTAAACCCTTCTTTACTTTGAGGCCTTTGCATAGAAGCCTGCCCCAATGGTAGACCTTTTTCTTCAATCCTGGACATCTTCAATTTTAGGTCACGCATACCCTTGATAAGCTCATCCATCGGCCCATCTACCTTTGGAATTGTAGCAGCTGGTTTGGATAGATTCTCAGAGGTAACAGCAGTTATGGGGGTTGCAGAGCCCATCACCATTTTATCCCTCCTCCGCTGCCGCTTTGCTAACATGGTGACTGCATCCTCAACATCATTCCAATCACTCTTTAATCCCTGCTCTGTATCCTTATCCTCAAGGAGGATTTCCAGTTTCTCTTGGAGATCTTTCCCAGCTGCTTGTAAGAAGAGCTCTGTTTTTTCTCTGTCCAAAGTTGTACGCTCTATCCTTGACAGCTGGGCATAACGCTTCTCAAACTCTCTTAGCAATTCTGTGGCAGAAATTCCCATTTTAGGTTTTGTGACCCATTCCAAGAAAGTTCGTTTGGTCACTCGCTCAGAATCCTCCATGAAATATTCATCCTTTAAAGCAAGCTTGAACTCCTCCCAATTTCTGCCACCATGCGCTGTCTGCAATCCTCTTATGTGCTCTCTTATTTCAGGAACACATACCAGCTCGAAACTTTGAACCATATCCTCCTCAGTCACCCTGTTTAGCTCCATCTCCTTTATATAATTGCGCAGGTACTTTGTGATATCCTTTCCATCAAATTGATCCACCTTTTTCACAATTGATTGCAGTGCTTTGGTCGTGGAAATCTGTCCCCTCTCAGCAGCTTGCTGCTGTTGCATATACATAGTAAACATCTGAAACATCTGCATAACCCCAGGGTCAAAATGAACCCCCTGACCCTCAGGATTCTCAGCCATAGCTTCCCTGTATATTTCACCACACTCTCACCCCAGCAGTTTCACGTCGGGTTCACCAAAAAGCTGTCGTAACGTGGACGGTATCGCTGGGAAAGTACAAGGCTTCTAGCTGCGAGAGTAGGTATTAAATCCCACAAGGAAACTTATACACAAGTTCTTCAAGAGCATAGGACATATCCATTTTTGATGACATTTATAAGTGTCAGTTCACCTCAATACATCCTTGGATTCAACCTAATGATTGCACAAAATTTGTATACCAAGCACTTGTCCATTTCCAAGCATAGATTCACTGGCTTCTCTTTCCAAATCCATTAACCCAATCACATGTAGGCATAACTTAACCTTCATATATTTCTTACATACATGTGACCATTTACATTCCAAACATCCAGTGTCTCCAATCCCATCATCTCATAATATTCTTTATCACCTGAAAACCTGCTTACAAATTCCAACAACTCACAAGTACAAGGCAATTCATGGCATAACTATAAAATGCTCAAAAGAAATTTCAAGGCTTGCACTCCGGATCCACTAGAGTGGAAACAAATCAAACTTCTAAAATCCTCACTGCATTTTTGACGTGTTGAATCCACATATTTTTGTTGCCATGTTATCACAACACATCATATATCGGTTTCTTTCGATTTACAAATCCTTTTAAGGTTTTAGAGCTTTACGATTTTCCAAATCGTAAGTAGGATAGTCCGAATAAAATAAAAAAAAAGAAACACTTATCTGAAAATATTATCACGTTTTTCTCTTGTATATTCGCTAATTCCCACACAGTCCAATTTCAGCAGACGGCGCATAGCAGAGTATGTATTTTTGATGAAGCATATCATTAAGTAGCACTCTTTTTTATCTTCAATTCTAACACCTGGATGCCACAATCAGTCGCCGTCAGACTCCAATTATCTTCTCTGGTCAATAACTTCCCTGGTCTTTTCTGCAGACGATTTTTTTCCTTCCCCCCTAACTTTTTTCGTTTCTCTGGTTTTTCTTCTCTTTCCCGCAGAGAATTCGGCGCATCCGCCCGCCTTGCAGCTATTTTCGCGTTCTTTCCCCGCTGCCATTACTCATACGCCACCTTTTTTGTAGTTAAGCATTGCTGCCACGTATGTACTTCTAGACTTTGTCACCCATTGTTTTGCAACCTTGAAAGCTTCTTCACGATGAACATGGGCTTCATCTATAATCCCTCCCTTGAAAATTATGCATGAGTTCCATGTCACATTGATTTGGAAATAATGATGAAAAAAATCTTCGTCAACATTGAGGGAAGTTCATATCATGCACATGGATAACCATTTACATCATTCACTTAGCCCTTTTACAAGCCACCCATACCATCATTTACATAGCCACTCAGGCCAAATATGTAACTGAGTGTTTTCTACTGCAAGGTCTACCATAAACATATGTCTCCATAATTCACACCACACTCGTATGCAAAGCTTCAAGACCTGACTCAGCCTCAGCTCGTCTTATTGAACCTCATTTACAATATGAACATGTGTACATGAGCATCATATGATAACTCGTCATGGCACTTAACTCATGCATCTGGATTTGTATTTGATGGCCTCACATGCATGGTTTCACACCATAGACGTGCCATGGCACGACAACGTGGGCCATCTTCAGAGCCGAGGGACGTATTACAGACGCGCAGTTTGAGATGGCCATGAGACCATACGGTCGACAGGTACTTGAAAACTCTAAATGAATGATTTTGGTTTATTGAATTACATATACATATACTTATATACTATATATTACTTGAACAGGTACAAGCTGCTGATGATCCACCCGCCGCCACTGCAGAGGGTGGACGTGAGCACTACTCATCGGACATTCCGACCGATGTGAGCTCATCTGAGCATGGAGGGAGCACCAAGTCATCATCTGGGTCTGAGTAGTACTCAGACTTATAGTATCACATTCCATATTGAGGATGTGGTTGTATATATATTTTTGTAACTGAAGCTATGGGCTACTTCGACATATAGACTCCCTTGTATATATGTGTACACATAAAATTTTGATAGTAATATTGAATCGTGAATCGATAGTATTGCATTCATGTCTATCTTGAATCGTGTATTGACAATGTATGCATTCATGTCGTTCTTGTCTTAATCTTCCTCGTGGATGGTCCAATGCACCAAAAAAAAAAATCCAGAGAGTGTTATTGGGTGCTGGAATGCTGGAACAGCATTCAGGTACCAAATAGCACTCTTTGGATTTTTTTTGGCTCTCTATTCGCGTGTATAAACGCGTCAATCTGCAAAAGTCGCGTGTATATACGCGGATAATCTGTAAAATACGCGTGTATAGACGCATCAAATCTGTGAAATACGCGTGTATAAGCGTAGCTAAACTGACAAAATGCGTGTATAGACGCTTCTATCAGCGCGTCTAAGCGCAGCTGAACTGACAGAACGCGTGTATACGCCCGTGTATCAGCGCATCTAAACAGTCCTATACACGCGCTTTTACACGCATGTCTTTGGCCGCGATTATACACGCGCTGATACACGGGCTCGCTACTTTTTTTCACAAGTCATTTTTAGCGGCTAGGAGCGCGGGTATGAGCCCGATCCCTTGTAGTGGACATTCAGGTGCATCTACGACATATTCCAGTCTTGGCATACACGATGATTCTTTTGTGCCAAGACCACTTGACATTCTAGCTAGGAGTTTCGAGCTTCTTCGGCAGATACCTTTCATGCCAGATTCACAGTGTGGTCATGAGGATGGGCTTATGAGTTTTCCTTTTGACCGTGGGACTACTATCTCTTTGGATTCGAGCTTTCCTTTTGATCGAGGAGTTACTACCATTCCACTTCGACGGTTCGGGGTGTATACCGTATATATCCCTTTGATCCTGGAGGATACTCGACTAGATTCGTCATCGTCGATAGTGATTCCTTATCTACTCCACTTGCACCAGATTATCATGCGACTATTTCCTTGGATTTTGCATGCCTCGGTTTTCCTTTTGATCCAGGAGTTTGCATATATAGCCTCATCATCGAGACGAGAGCCCTCTATCCTTTCCATTTGATCCAGGGGGTCATATGATTCATACACGGGTCTTCCGCTACATTCAGTCATGGATGTGATTATTTTTGGCTTTTGTACATAGCCTCTTGTATATGTTTTATGCACGACCACCCTTTGATTTCGAGGAGACGAAATCATTGTAGGAGGGGATGGTTTGTAACAAAGTGTCCTAGTGGTGCACATGCACACGGGGATGGGCCTAGGCACATGGGGTTAGGGTCCATTTACACATATGGGGCACATGGGGCCCTAGGGGTATAAATAGGAGATAACTATCATGTATTGGGATCTTTTACTCACTTTATGATCTTTTACTCACTTTATGACATTTGGTCATCTATTCTCCTTGGAACATCTGTTCTCTTGGATATGGTGCTAACTCCCATGAGTGCTCTAGGTATTGCTCCCTATGATGAGCTTCCTCTAGGTGAGAGGCTAACACACCACACTTCCCCTGTTTGTTGCAATGGTATCAGAGCTCTTCCATAGTTGCTTGCAAGAAGTAAACTTGTAAATTTATCAATCTGAAATCAATAGCATACAAAGGTACATTTCATTGATTTGCATGGCAAGTGTATCTTTAAACACATTACTGCTTGTGAGCCATGCAACTCATATTTAAGGCATTTCTTGTTAAAAAATACTACAAGAATGTACACATGATTTTATGAATCTATCATGTATATCACTTGTACAAAATTACAAGGATGCACACTTGTAATTTTATGAAACTATCATGTATATTCCATACAAGTTCATTTCTTTGATTTAAACATGCGCTACTTGGCACCTTAGTACGTGGAGGGGGTGTTTTGTGTTTATTAAGAGACTTACATGCATATAGCAAAAGAGGATTCAACAAATAGTTTTTTAATTTGTATTAACTCACAAAAGGGGTTCTAAATTCAAAATTTAGACATTCATACTTACAAAAGGGGGGTAAAGAATTTCTTATAAAAATGTCGAAATTCAACAATATGGGTATTTAAATACATGCTTGCACACACAAGCTATAGGGGGTCTTACAGAATGACCTCTTCAAGTTGTGAGAGCTTTCCAAAAAAGTGAAATAGATCAACCATAGCATTCAAAGAAATTTGTTTTGGCTTAGTGAATCAATCAAGATAATAATGTCACGGTCCGCATCATAAAATACTTCATGAAGCATAGAGTGGATTCACTCATGTGGACCAAATTACAAATATAAAAGATTGCCCTCTTAACTAACCTTTCGAATTCAAGATTTTGAATACTTTACATGAACGATTAAGCCTCCCTTCATGAATGAACTATTGCGATGTCTAGAAACTCAACAAGAAAGATTGTAACGATATAAGGTAAAGTTGGAATAAAGCACAGGAAGATGAACATGAAGTGTGCCATGCTTCGCTTTCCAAATGTATCCCCATGAAGGGTTGCTCCGGGCTATATCCTCTCTATTTATGATCCTTGTAGGTTATTATACTTAGGGCAAAGAGGGGGATATCCATAAAAGCCAAGAAGGAGAGAAAAAAATGGTAGGGCATGGGCGCCCTTATAAGTAATTTGCTTGCTTAGGATCAATCAAGGCATGTAGAGCTTGTTGTTACACTTGCACCTCCATGCTTCGGGATAGTACTCCATGAGATCTACTTTGATCCGGCTAGGTTGGATGGGAACACGGACTGCCTTGCAAGGGGTGCACTTGGAGCACTTTGAAACACACTTGGGAGGAGTTGATCCCAGCGACCCGGCAATGAGCGCTCTCTCATGTGAACGCCCCCTTGTGCCTTGCCTCCCTTGCTCAAGCGTATCATGATTTTCAGAAGTAGACTGCAGAGCATCGAAAACCTCACAATTCAGCATCAACAAAAGCCAATTAGCACCACAGTGTGTAAAGTAACATCATCATAATCCATAGTTTAATCATTTTAGAACGTGCAAGTTGCAAGAGAAAGTAATGTCGTATTGAGTACTATAAAAACGGCATCAGACAAGTGGTGCCCTGAGAAATACTTGTTGATTATAATAGATTCTTTTTGGGATTTGGAATGGGCTGATCGTTGTCCGAGCCTTAGTGGGATGTGATGGAGTTTTCTAAGCTTAAATTGCATGTCAAACCGGTGGGGATTGGCTTGCCTGATCAGAACATTGGTGGGCGTGGATGCCCCCCATATCGATGCGGGCCGAACCATCCCTCGATATCACCATATCACCATGATGCGCTGCAGCTAGAAATCCACCAAAAACAAATAAAGAATTGAATTAACAAGGTCGGATTTTACTTTAAGATTTCGACATTTTCGCCTAAAATGACCGCTAAAGTTGGCCAACCTTATGTACTTAGCAGCTGGCCAACTACGCACTGCACAGTTGAACTCACGTGACATAGATAGAAGCACTGTGGTAGATCACCTTGCAGCAAATTGGTGAGTGAGTTGCACAGATTGCATGCAAATCATAATGCCCCGGGGTATCGAACGAAACCTTAATTACCTGATGCAGCTGCCGGCCGTGCTGGTAGCAACCTTGCTGCATGCCTCCCACGCACAACTGGAGTTGAAGAGGTGATTAAGAGGAGAATATTAAAGCACCATAGGAGGCTAAATGCAAAGCAGAACTCTCTTGCACTACTGCCCTTGTAGCCTTTCATTTCCTTAGCTGAATTAGGGAGACAGAGCTTATTAGTAATTGGAGTAAAAGTGCAAGGGCCATTAGCTTGCAATTGCGCTTACATCTCAATAGAGAGGAGGGTGGCGGTGGTGGCCGTGCTTGCTCACTCTCAAGCTGCAGTGGTGGTGGTGGTGGTGGTGGTTCATGTGCAAGTCCCATACTTGCTTTCTACCCTTATGTATGATAACAACAAGGGAGAATGGCGAAAGCTCTGTGTAGAAGAACAGTTAGAAAATGCTGCTAGTGTGAAGCTCGTGGTGGTGTGCGATCAAGCAAGCTAGTAATAGTGGGGAGTACTAGTGATGGGATGGCGAGTGAGAGCAAGCCACATCACATCAGCTGGTCATGTTTATGAAAAGCAAAGAGGTGAGCACAGTAAGAAGTGTCTGCTGGATCCTCAACACCCACTACTGGGTCCCACGTGGCAGTAGTAATAGTCACGAGCTGTACTCTAAAAAAAATTGAAAATAAAAACTATAGTGAGATAATCTCAAAGCTAAGGTGCTTCATAATACAATAAATTAAACGTACAAGCATGCACACATTACTTAACTTCAACCCCTCCCATCATTCATCTCCAATAGCTAGGCCTCTGCCCTTGGCCCACTTCCTTTTAGCAAAATCAAGCCTTTGGGGAAAGTTTTTTTTTTGAGGTGTACATTCACAATTCCTCTTGTGAATGTACACTATTTACACCATTATTA